>NC_090397.1:43772409-44010964 GCF_036365525.1 Heterodontus francisci | reverse complement strand
TCATCTCCTTGAATCTATGCTCTAGGCTTTTCCTTTCATTTTTAAAATGCAAACAAATCCAGGCAGTCTTGAATAGAAAGTGCTGTATCAATATATAAGGGACAACTGATCCATATTTTCAGCTAATTTATAAACATTTTGAATATACATCTTCCAGTTTCTGCATGTACTTTAATCCACAAATTTTCTTCCTTACATGTAAACTGTGTTAAACATTTAAAAGTCATTTTTGTCCATGTAGAGTTAAGGTACTAATTCAGTTATTAATCTCTCCCAACAGAGACGAGGTCCACAGCGATCAGTAGATGTAATTGTTTCATCTGCATTCCTGTTAACTCTATCAGTAGTATTTATTTGCTGTGCACAGGTAAGGGTGTATTTCACTACTTAATGTTTTATTTTAGATCTTCAATAACGTTGTACTAAAACATTTTAATTATCTATTTTCTTTGTTTTACCCATTGATCTCTTGCTTCTCAATAACACAAGCTATTAGCTGTTGAGCAGTCCATTGCTGAGACAGTTTTAATTGAGGTCAAGTAATTATTGGCTGTTGCTCTTGAACTCCTGAACAGGAAGAGAGGATCAGGGAACTTGTAAAAAGGTCAGAATTTCAATTATCCAGATATTGATTGGAAAAACAGCAGAGGATAAGCTAAAGTGGAATACATATTTTCACAGGATTGCTTCCTATACTCGGCCTGTTGTGAACCTATTCAATGGCTGTGCTGAATTTCAGTGGAGGGAAGTGGGATTTTTCTTTCTTCCAATTGACTACTAAATTTGGGCAATCCTGGGGCAGAGAGTCAGGAAAATAGGACTGAGGGATTTCACTGAACTTCCACCTGAATTTTCCTCCGTCCCTGAAAGACTTTTTCATATACTGAACCCATTTGTCAAGCACAATTGTCTCTTTTAAAATCTCCGCTGGCTACTTAGAATCATAGCATGGTTACAGCACAAAAGGAGGCTATTTGGCCCACTGATTCCATGCTGGCTCTTTGCAACAGCAATTTAGCTAGCTAGTGCCCACTGCCCCACCCTTTCCCTGTAACCCTAATTTTTTTTTATCTACAGGTGCTTATCCAATTCCCTTTTGAAAGCCACAGTTGAATCTGCCTTCAACACCCTCTGAAGTGGAGCATTCCACTTGCTGCATAAAAAAAAATTTTTTTCATGGTTCTTTGGTTCTTTTGCCAATCACCTTAAATCTGTATCCTCTGGTTGTTGACCCCTCTGCCAAAGGGAACAGTTTCTCTCTATCTACTCTGTGTAGAACCCTCATAATTCTGAACATCTCTATCAAAACTCCCCTCAACCCTCTCTTCTCTAAGGAGAACAACCCCAGATTCTCCAATCTATCCTCATAACCGAAGTCCTTTATCCCTGGCACCATTCTTGTAGATTTTTTTTACATCCTTCCTAAAGTGTGGTGCCCAGAATTGGATACAGTACTCCAGCTGAGGCCACACTAGCCTTTTATAAAGGTTCATCATAATTTCCTGGTTTTGTACTCTAAACCTGGATTTATAAAGCCCAGGATCCCATAACGATTTTCTCAACCTGCCCTAATATCTTCGATTTGTGTACATATAGCCCCAGGCCTGTCTTTTTCTGCACCTGCTTTAAAATTGTACCCTTTAGTTTATATTGCTTATCATTGTACTTCCTACCAAAATGTATCACTTCACATTTTTCTGCATTAAATTTCATGTGCCACATGTCCACCCATTCCACCAGCCTGTCCATGCCCTCTTAAAGTCTTATCACTATCGTCCTCAAAGTTCACAATACTTCCAAGTTTTGTGTCATCTGCAAATTTTGAAATTGTGCCCTGTATACCCAAGTCAAGTCATTATATCAAGAAAGCAATGGTCCTGTAACTGACCTCCCGGGGGACACCTCTGTATATCTTCCTCATGTCCAAAAAACAACCATTTACCACTACTCTCTGTTTCCTGTCACTCAACTAACTTCATATCCATGCTACCATTGTCCCTTTTATTTGGTGGGCCTCAACTTTGCTGATAAGCCTATTATGTGGCACTTTATCAAACATCTTTTGGAAGCCCATACACACCACAACAAGCGCTTTATGCTCAGCAACCTGCACCAAACCACCAAACATGGACTAAAGTGCTGAACTCCACAGCAGAGTCACTGCACTTGACATTAAGGCACCATTTGACTGAGTATGGAATCAAGGAGCCCTAGCAAAACTGGAGTCAATGGGAATCGTGGGAAACTTCCTGCTGGTTGGAGTCATACCTAGCACAAAGGAAGATGGTTGTGGTTGTTGTCGGTCAATCATCTCAGACCCAGGACATCACCGCAGGAGTTCCTCAGGGTAGTGTCCTAGGCCCAACCATCTTCAGTTGCTTCATCAATGACCTTTTCCCCCCATCATAAGGTCAGAAGTGGGGATGTTTGCTGATGATTGCACCAGGCTCAGCACCATTCATGACTCCTTGGATACTGAAGCAGCCCATGTCCATATGCAGCAAGACCTGGACAACATCCAGGTTTGGACTGATAAGTGGCAAGTAACATTCATGCCACACAAGTGCCAGGCAATGACTATCTCAAACAAGAGAGAATCTAACCATCTTCCCATAACATTCAATGGCATTATCATTGCTGAATCCCCCACTATCAACATCCTGGGGGTACAGTGGCGCAGTGGTTAGCACTGCAGCCTCACAGCTCCAGGGACGCGGGTTCGATTCTGGGTACTGCCTGTATGGAGTTTGCAAGTTCTCCCTGTGTCTACGTGGGTTTTCTCCGGGTGCTCCGGTTTCCTCCCACAAGTCAAAAGACTTGCAGGTTGGTAGGTAAATTGGCCGTTATAAATTGTCACTAGTATAGGTAGGTGGTAGGGACAGATGGGGATGTTTGGTAGGAATATGGGATTAGTGTAGGATTAGTATAAATGGGTGGTTGATGGTCGGCACAGACTCGGTGGGCCGAAGGGCCTGTTTCAGTGCTGTATCACTAAAAAAAAAGAAACTGAATTGGACCAGCCAGATAAATGCTGTGGCTACAAGAGCATGTCAGAGGCTGGGAATTCTGTGGTGAGTAACTCACTTCCTGTCTCCCCAGTGCCTGTCTACTATCTACAAGGCACAAGTCCGGAGTGTGATGGAATACTCTCCGCTTGCCTGGATGGATGCAGCTCCAACAATACTCAGGAAGCTCGACACCAACCAGGACAAAGCAATCCGCTTGATTGGCACCCCATCTACCACCTTCAACAATCACACCCTTCACCACCGACGCACAGTGGCAGCAGTGTGTACCATCCACAAGATGCACTGCAGCAACTCACCAAGGCTCCCTCCAAACCTGCGACCTCTTCCATCTAGAACAACATGGGCAGCAGATGCATGGGAACACCACCACTTGCAAGTTCCCCTCCAAGCCAGGCACCATCCTGACTTGGAACTATATCGCCATTCCTTCACTGTCGCTGGGTCAAAATTCTGGAACTCTCTTCTTAACAGCACTGTGGGTGTACCGACACCCCAAGGACTGCAGTGGTTCAAGAAGGCAGCTTCCCACCACCACCTCGAGGGCAATTAGGGATGGGCAATAAATGCTGGCTTAGCCAGCGACGCCCACCGAGCGAATTTTATAGAAACATAGAAAATAGGAGCAAGAGTAGGCCATTTGGCCCTTCGAGCCTGCTCTGCCATTCATTATCGCTACGAAGGCCAACATACCATTTGCCCTTTTTACCGCCTGTTGCACCTGCATGCTTACCTTTAGCGACTTGTATATGAGAACACAGAGGTCTCATTGCATATTCTCCTCTCTCAGTTTATAGCCGTTCAGATAATCTGCCTTCCTGTTATTGCCACCAAAGTGGATAACCTCACATTTATCCACATTATACTGCATCTGCCATGCATTTGTCCACTCACGCAACTTGTCCAAATCACCCTGAAGCCTCTCTGTATCCTCATCACAACTCACCATCCCACCCATTTTTGTGTCATCTGCAAATTTGGAGATATTACATTTAGTTCCCTCATCTAAATCATGAATATATATTGTGAATAGCTGAGGTCCTAGCACCGATCCCTGCGGTACCTCACTAGTCACTGTCTGCCATTTGGAAAAAGACCCGTTTATTCCTAGTCTTTGTTTCCTGTGTGCCAACCTATTGTCTATCCATCGCAATACACTACCCCCAATCCCATGCGCTTTAATTTTACACGCTGATCTCTTATGTGGGACTTTGTCGAAAGCCTTCTGAAAGTCAAAATAGACCACATCCACTGGCTCCCCCTCATCAACTCTACTAGTCACATCCTCGAAGAATTCGAGCAGATTTGTCAAGCACGATTTCCTTTTTGTAAATCCATGCTGACTCTGTCCAATTCTATCACTGTTCTCCAATTGCTCTGCTATAAAATCTTTGGTAATGGACTCTAGAATTTTCCCCACCACCGACGTCAGGCTGACTGGTCTATAATTCCCTGTTTCCTCTCTACCTGCCTTTTTAAATAGTGTGGTTACATTAGCTACCCTCCAATCTGTAGGAACTGTTCCAGAGTCTATAGGGTCTTGGAAGATGACCACCAATGCATCCACTATTTCTAGGGCCACTTCCTTAAGTACTCTGGGATTATCAGGCCCTGGGGATTTATCGGCCTTCAATCCCATCAATTTCCCCAACACCATTTCTCTACTAATACTGATTTCCTACAGTTCCTCCCTGTCATTGAACCCTATGTTCCCCAACATTTCTGGTCTGATATTTGTGTCCTCTTTTGTGAAGACCGAACCAAAGTATGCATTTAGTTGGTCAGCCATTTCTTTGTTCCCCATAATAAATTCCCCTGTTTCTGACTGTAAGAGACCTACATTTGTCTTCACCAATCATTTTCTCTTCACATACCTGTAGAAACTTTTAAAACATTAACTTTGTGTCCTTTTTTAAAAATGGATTCTATGTTAGCTGTCCTCTGGTCACCAGCACACATCCATACGCAGTGGAACCGTGAAATATTTTTAGGGCCTCAGCAATTTCCTTCCTTCTTTAGGATTCTAGGAAGTGCCCTATCAGTCCCTGGCACTTTATCTTCCTTTAGCATAACAAACTTCACCAAGATTTTCCTTTTATGCATCATAATATTGCTTGTCTTGCTCTAAATCATTTCATCTCATCTCTCTGACATCCTTTTTAGAACAGACTGATGCAAGATGCTTAATAAATAGGCTGCGTTTTCTGACAACACAGCCACTAGGTGGCGCAGTACTTGCACATGTGCAAATGCAGGCTCTTCAACTGGAACCTCAATGTCTACGACGTTCAGGCAGCTGCCAGGATTAAAGATGGTGTTGCTCAATTTATCACAGGAAATGCTTATGGCTACATCATTCTAGCAAACTAACCTTACGTTAAGTTGGATGTCCGGGAGTGGAGCGGACCTGTGGGGAGAACACCGAGAGCGGAGCCTATAAATCGAACCCGAGGATCGAGGCCCAGTTTCTTACCTTCCAGGAGAGCAGTCCAGGCGTGCCGGAGTGTTTGGGAAAAAAAGTCAATATAGTGACATCACAGGAAAGCTGCAAGGTGATTGGTTGGTGAGTAACTGCTGTTAGGGAATAGCTCTAGGGAATAGCTGGTTTAGTAACTAAGGTAAGAAAGGTCTACAGTTTATTTTCATGTATAGTAAGTGTGTTTTTAGGGAGTTCTGTAGGAACAAGGACCAGGGAAGAAGGGCCCCAGAGTAATTTGGTGTACCTTGATGATCTGCTGGTATACAGTGACATCTGGGAAGACCATGTTAATCAAATAAAGGCTCTATTCAACGGGTTAGAGAGAGCCAATTTGGTAGTAAACTTAGCGAAGAGTGAGTTTGCAGGGGCTACGATCACCTATTTAGGGCATGTATAGTGGGTTAAGGTCAAGGGTTGCCTAGAGAAGCTGAAGTTCAGGCGATAATAGACTTTCCAAATCTCCAGGACAAAAAGGGAGATTATAGGATTCCTAGAGATGTGTAAGGTCCACTGGAAGTTCATTTCTAACTTCAGTACAGTAGTAACTCAACTGACAGATTTATTAAAAAGGGGCACGAAAATCCAGTGGACAGAGTCCCTTCAAATAACATTTGAAAAGTTCCAGGCCATTTTAATAAATGAACCCACTCCAGTGGCACCAAATTTTGGCAAGCCTTCTAAAGTGGTTATTGATGTCAGTGATGTATGAGTAGGAGCAGTGTCACTCTAGGATGATGATAATGCAATTGAACAACCAGTCAGTTATTTTTCTAGAAAACTCAATAAGTACTAGAAGAAATGTTCCACTAATGAGAAAGAGGCTTTGAATCTCGTATTGGCTCTTCAGCATTTTGAAGTAACCTCAACAATGGCCAAGAGGAAATAACAATTTACACCAATCATAATCCATTGACGTTTCTAGAAATGTTCAGAACCAAGAACACAGTTCGCAGTGGTTAGCACCGCAGCCTGACAGCTCCAGCGACCCGGGTTCAGTTCTGGGTACTGCCTGTGCGGAGTTTGCAAGTTCTCCCTGTGTCTGCGTGGGTTTTTGCCGGGTGCTCCGGTTTCCTCCCACAGCCAAAGACTTGCAGGTTGATAGGTAAATTGGCTGTTGTAAATTGCCCCTAGTTTAGGTAGGTGGTAGGAGAATGGTGGGGATGTGGTAGAGAACATGGGGTTAATATAGGATTAGTATAAATGGGTGGTTGTTGGTCGGCACAGACTCGGTGGGCCGAAGGGCCTGTTTCAGTGCTGTATCTCTAAATAAAATAAAAAAAATAAAATTGATATTATTTGATATTAAGCATCTTCCAAAAGGTTTAATTTAAAGGGTTAAGTCATGGCCGGAGAGCTCAAAGCCGTGATGTGCTCCTCGTGCTCTATGTGGGAAGCCGGGAACAATTCCAGTGCCTGGGACCAGCATGTGTGCAGGAAGTGTCTCCAGCTGCAGCTCCTGGAAGCCCGGGTTTCAGAGCTGGAGTGGCAGCTAAGGACACTGTGGAACATCCGCGAGGCGGAGAGCATCGTGGATAGCACGTATAGAGAGGAGGTCACACCGCAGGCTCAGACTCCACAGGCAGAAAGGGAATGGGTGACCACCAGACAGTGCAAGAGGACTAGGCAGGCAGTGTAAGAATCTCCTGTGTCTATTCCCCTGCAAAACAGATATACTGCTTTGGATACTGTTGGGGGGAATGGCCTCTCAGGGGAAAGCAGCAACAGCCCAATTTGTTGCACCGCGGTTGGCTCTGCTGCACAGGGGAGGAGTAAAAAGTGTGGGAATGCAATAGTTATAGGGGATTCAATTGTAAGGGGAATAGATGGGCGTTTCTGTGGCCGCAAACGAGACTCCAGGATGGTATGTTGCCTCCCTGGTGCTAGGGTCAAGGATGTCTGAGCGGTTACAGGACATTCTGAAGGGAGAGGGTGAACAGCCAGTGGTCATGGTACACATTGGTACGAATGACGTAGGTTTTTAAAAAAAAAAAGGGATGAGGTCCTAAAAGCAGAATATAGGGAGTTAGGAAGTAAGTTGAAAAGTAGGACCTCAAAGGTAATGATCTAAGGATTACTACCAGTGCCACGTGCTAGTCAGAGTAGAAATAGCAGGATATATCGGATGAATACGTGGCTGAAGAGATGGTGTGAGGGGGAGGGTTTTAGATTCCTGGAACATTGGGACCAGTTCTGGGGGAGGTGGGACCAGTACAAACTGGATGGGTTACACCGGAGCAGGACTGGGACTGATGTTCTAGGGGGAGTATTTGCTAGAGTGGTTGGGGAGGGTTTAAACTAAAATGACAGGAGGATGGGAACCTTTGCAAGGAGTCAGAGGAGGGGAGAACAAAAGACAGTAAGGGGAATAAGAAAAGTGATAGGCAGAGAAATCAAGGACCAGAATCAAACGGGGCCACAGTGAAAAATAGTGGGAAGGGGGACAGGTATTGTTAAAAAGACAAGCCTTAAGACTTTGTGCATTAACACATGTAGCATTCGCAGTAAAGTGGATGAATTAGTCGTGCAAATAGATGTAAACGGGTATGATATAGTCGGGATTACAGAGACGTGGCTGCAGGGTGACCAGGAATGGGAAATGAACATCCAGGGGTATTCAGTATTTAGGAAGGACAGACAAAAAGTAAAAGGCGGTGGAGTTGCATTGCTGGTTAAAGAGGAAATTAACGCATTAGTGAGGAAGGATATTCGCTCTGACGATGTGTAATCTGTATGGGTAGAGCTGAGAAACACCAAGGGGCAAAAAACGTTAGTGGGTTGTATATAGACTCCCAAACTGTAGTGGTGATGTTGGGAATGGCATTAAACAGGAAATTAGAGATGCATGCGATAAAGGAACATCTGTAATTATGGGTGAGTTTAATCTGCATATAGATTGGGCAAATCAAATTAGTCACAATACCGTAGAGGAAGAACTCATGGAGTGTATACAGGATGGTTTTCTGGACCAGTATGTTGAGGAACCAACTAGAGAACAGGCCATCCTAGACTGGGTATTGTGTAATGAGAGAGGAATAATTGACAGTCTAGTTGTGCGAGACCCCTTGGGGTTGAGCGACCATAGAATTCTTCATCAAGATGGAGAGTGACGTAGCTGATTCTGAGACTAGGATCCTGAATCTTAATGGAAACTACGAAGGTATGAGGCACGAGTTGGCTGTGATGGGGTGGTACAGTGGTCCAGTGGTTAGCACCGCAGCCTCAGCTTCAGAAACCTGGGTTCAGTTCTGGGTACTGCCTGTGCGGAGTTTGCAAGTTCTCTCTGTGACCGGGTGGGTTTCCGCCAGGTGCTCCGGTTTCCTGCCACAGCCAAAGACTTGCAGTTGATAGGTAAATTGGCCATTGTAAATTGCCCCTAGTGTAGGTAGGTGGTAGGAGAATTGAGGGAAGGTGGGGATGTGGTAGGGAATATGGGATTAATGTACGATTAGTATAAATGGGTGGTTGATGGTCGGCACAGACTCGGTGGGCCGAAGGGCCTGTTTCAGTGCTGTATCTCTCTGACTCTATGATGGATTGGGAAACGTTACTTAAAGTGATGACAGTGGATTTGCAATGGCAAACATTCAAAGAGTGCGTGGATGAACTGCAACAATTGTTTATTCCTGTCTGGCGCAGAAGTAAAACGGGAAAGGTAGCCAAACCATGGCTTACAAGGGAAATTAGAGATAGCATTAGATCCAAGGTAGAGGCATACAAATTCGCCAGAAAAAACCAGACCTGAGGATTGGGAGCAGTTTAGAATTCAGCAAAGTAGGACCAAGGGATTGATTAAGAAGGGGAAAATAGAGGACGAGAGTAAGCTTGCGGGAACATAAAAACTGACTTGTAAAAGTTTCTATAGGTATGTGAAGAGAAAAAGATTGGTGAAGACAAATGTTGGGTCCCTTACAGTCAGAAACAGGGGAATTTATTATGGGGAACAAAGAAATGGCTGACCAACTAAATGCATACTTTGGATCTGTCTTCACAAAAGAGGACACAAATTATTTTCCCCAGAAATGCTGGGGAACACCGTGTTTAGTGAGAGGGAGGAACGAAAGGAAATCAGTATTAGTAGAGAAATGGTGTTGGGGAAATTGATGGGATTGAAGGCTGATAAATCCCCAGGGCCTGATAGTATGCATCCCAGAGTACTTAAGGAAGTAGCTGGTAGTGGGGAAAATTCTAGAGTCCATTATCAAAGATTTTATAGCAGAGCACGTGGAGAACAGTGGTAGAATCGGACAGAGTCAGCATGGACTTACAAAAAGGAAATCGTGCTTGGCAAATCTACTAGAATTCTTTGAGGATGTAACTAGTAGAATTGATGAGGGGGAGCCAGTGGATGTGGTTTATTTGGATTTTCAGAAGGCTTTCAACAAAGTCCCACATAAGAGATCAGCGTGTAAAATTAAAGCGCATGGGATTGGGGGTAGTGTATTGCGATGGATAGACAATTGGTTGGCACACAGGAAACAAAGAGTAGGAATAAACGGGTCTTTTTCCAAATGGCAGACAGTGACTAGTGAGGTACCGCAGGGATCGATGCTAGGATCTCAGCTATTCACAATATAAATGATTTAGATGAGGGAACCAAATGTAATATTTCCAAATTTGCAGATGACACAAAAGTGGGTGGGAGGGTGAGTTGTGATGAGGATACAGAGGCGCTTCAGGGTGATTTGGACAAGTTCAGTGAGTGGGCAAATGCATGGCAAATGCAGTATAATGTGGATAAATGTGAGGTTATCCAAAAACAGGAAGGCAGATTATTATCTGAACAGCTATAAACTCAGAGGGCAATATGCAATGAGACCTGGTGTTGGAGTACACTTGTCGCTGAAGGTAAGCATGCAGGTGCAACAGGTGGTAAAAAGGGCAAATGGTATGTTGGCCTTCATAGCGAGAGGATTCGAGTACAGGAGCAGGGATGTCTTGTGGCAATTATACAGGACCTTGGTGAGGTCATACCTGGAATATTGTGTGCAGTCTTGGTCTCCTTATCTGAGGAAGGATGTTCTTGCTATAGAGGGACTGCAGCGAAGGATTACTAGACTGATTCCTGGGATGGCGGGACTGACGTATGAGGAGAGATTGAGTCTGTTAGGATTATATTCACTGGAGTTCAGAAGAGTGAGGGGGGATCTGATAGAAACCTATAAAATTCTAACAGGACTTGACAGGGTAGATGCAGGAAGGACGTTCCTGATGGTGGGGAGTCCAGAACTAGGGGTTATAGTCTAAGGATACGGGGTAAACCATTCAGGACTGAGAGGAGAAATTTCTTCATCCAGAGAGTGGTGAGCCTGTGGAATTTGCTATCACAGAAAGCAGTTGAGGCCAAAACATTGTATGTTTTCAAGAAGGAGTTAGATATAGCTCTTGGGGTGAAAGGGATCAAAGGATATGGGGGGAAAGCAGGAACAGGTTACTGAGTTGGATGATCAGCCATGATCATAATGAATGGCAGAGCAGGCTCGAAGGGCCGAATGGCCTACTCCTGCTCCTATTTCCTATGTTTCTATGGAAGCCCAGTAATATGCTACATTGTTATAGGATACTATCTGTAATCCTCAGATCCATTTAATATTCCAGTAATCCTATTAAATACAAAAGGAATTTTATGATTGAATTTCCATTAGAGGATAGTGAATTGTCACCTCGATCGAAAATCAGACAGAGTATAAAATGTGCTGCCAATTCATTATTCACATTTTTTTATATGACTGACCAGGACTGATTTCATCCGAAAGCAGCTACTAGCTGCCGCCCCACTGGCCGCTCTACCCCTTTGACAACTCGCTTTCTCCCCCTCCTCCCCACCAGTCTCTTTTTCCCCCCCCCCCCCCACCCTCCCCAGCTACTCGCTCCAGACCTCGCTGCTCCCCTCCCACTTCCCTGGTCGATTGTTGCCGGCTCGCACCACCCCGCTGTCTGGCCGCTCGCTCCCCGCCTCCCCCTCCTCTCTGGCCGCTAGCTCTAAACCTCACCGCTTCCTTCCTCTCGGCCACTCGCTGCCACGTTTGATCAGTCACCACGCATTGCCCAAAGAAGCAAGGCGGGCTGCAAGGAGCGACGTAGGAGCGATTGGCCAAGAGGAGGGAAGCAGCGTGGCCTGGAGCTAATGGTTGGAGGGTGGGCGGGGGAGCGGGGTGGCACAAAGTGAGGAACAATTGGCCAGTGGGGTGAGGGGGGGAGCAGTTAGGTCTAGAGCGAGCGGCTGAGAGGAGGCAGTGTCGAGGCCTGGAGCTAGTTGCGAAGTGGGGAGAGAGGCCAGTGGGACGGGAGCGAGTGATGGGGGTCTAGCTCCAGCCTCAAAGTCTCCCATTCAACCGCTCCCTCCGGCCACGTTGGGGGCTGGAAACCCGATGACGCTTTAGCATGCATGCGCGACGATGGATCAGGCCGGATACGCGATGACATTGGCGCATATGCAATAATGTCATCCCGCGCATGCGCCACTTAGTCCTGGCAACATGTAGCTGTGCATGTGCGTACCTTGACACACTCTGGTGACGTCAGCGGGCCACTGCATTGTCAGCAATCACTTTGTATTAAATACCTGTCATTTTTTGATCATCAACAAATTGACAATCCTCTTGGACTCCAACCTTGCTTTTAGCATTTCTCACTTTACTGATATACTTGTAAAATACATTATTGTTCCTTTTGATGTTTTTCTAGTGTTTTCCTCATCTCCCTCCTAGGTTAAGAACAGGATAAGGAAAGCTGCTTTCTTGTTTTCTAATATTCCTTTTTTCACTTTTATTCATATAGTTCTTATAGGCCATCTTTTAACTTTAATTTGTTTCTAACCTTTTTATTTATCCATCGCATCCTTAACCTTTTTTTTCTTTTTCAATGGAATATACTTATTTTGTACTTTGCAATCTCTTTTGATAACATCGCACTGTTTCTCTACAACATTGTGTGACAACATTCCTTCCATTTCACTTCACTTTAGCTGGATTGTTCCTTGTCTTTCTAAAACCTGACCTAATCCAGTCTGGTGTTCTAGTTTTTGAACTGATGTTTTCCCTTTCTAGTGGATCTTTAAACCACATTGCACTAATGACTTCCCAAGGTGCTTGCCTACATTTAGCTTCATTACTCAGAACCAGATCTAGCAATGCCTGCACTGTGTAGACCTACTAACACACTGCAATTCAGGTTACAGAAAACATTCCTTAATGGGGATGAGAACAATGAAGCATTTATCATATAAGTCTTCATTGCTTTCCTACATGTTCAGCTGTAGTAAAAGGAAACTTACAGAAGGAAGGGCATGTGAAGGCTGGTGTGGTACTTTCTACACAAAGGTGGTAAGTTTCAGATGGCATGTGATGCAATGAGAGCATCTTTATTAAAATGCACTTTTGCAAGTTGTTGCTGCCTGCTGTTACCCTGTTTACCCTGAAGAGGCCAATTGAACTTCTTGTATTGTATAGCCACATGGAGTTGCTGGAGGTGGTACTCATTGCCAAAACCATTCTTCCCCCGTGGGACTGAATCATACGTTTTTGTGGGCTTGTGGTCCTGAAGAAGCTCTGGCTTCATTCAACGAATTGAGCAATATTGTTGCAAACACAAAATGGCCTTTAGGCCTCCTCCACCAAGGCAGATTCCCCAGAGGGTGTTGGGGTCTACTATGAATATGTAATAAAGGTGCATTGAGGGACATTGGGCTGGTTCTTGGCCAGAAAATGTTGACAGGTGGAGATACAATTCTGGTCATTCGTAAATCCACTAATGAGGAAAATCTATGCCCTAATCTTCAATAATGATCATGTAATATACATTGGATGTAAATCTGGCTATAGTTGAACTCAGATCAATAGCTAAAGAGTGAGAAGTGCAGTTGACAAGACCAGAATTTACTGTAAACTGCAACTCCCATTCTGGTCACCAACAGAAAGTAATATAGAGTATGCATAGTACATATATTCTCAGAAATCTGCTTTCTCAGCTGTCATTTTTAATAGGAGAGAATACTATTAGAAATATTCAGTGTAGTGCCTAGGAGGTCCAATGGATTGCCTGAACAATTTTTAAATCTAGCTTCATACTGGATTTCCTGCTGTATTATGAAGTCCAACAGAACTATCCCTCTTGATTTAATTTGTTTTTTCTTTTTTATAGCTACTTCATATCCATGAGACTTTCCTTGATTTTCACTATAATTGGGAGCTAGTGATCTGGTGTATCTCATTAACATTGTATCTACTGAGGTTTGTCATGCTAGGATCTGAGACAAATAACAAGTACAGCAATACCTCGATCTTACTGACAGAGCAGGTAATAAACTAAATGTTCTTCTGTTGCTTTTAAAAAAAAAAGTGAAAACATTAATCCCTTTCTGTTGTTCCTGTGTGCTACTTTGCTCTTAGAGTAACATTTTTACACACTACCCAGCACCTTTTTTCCATTAAATCTAGTTTTGCCTTGAATTTTAGTGGCAAGTTGATGAGGCTGGGTAATGGCAGATCTCCCAGTTTGAGTGGAAAGAGTCATCAACCTGTGTTTAATCAGAGTTTGAGATCCTAGAATCTTTTGTGCTGGAAAGAAACAAATATTGTGTAAAAGTACTTACAAGAAACAAGAAAGTCAAGGATGAAAAAATGCCATTTAACCCTTTAAACCTTGTCCCAGTATGCAATCCAATTGCATTTGAGTGTCCCTAATGTTTGTTGCAATTTTTCTATATTGGGTGCTTTTTTTATTACATACTTCTTGGCACTTTTTACTTTTTGATTTTGAGTTAAAACAAAAATTTAATTTGATTCATCATTAGCAATAATCAGACTAGAATTAACTAGCCTTTTGAAAAAGGTTTTGGGATATTGCTGCCAAAATTATTTAAAAGGTTTTACTATATTCGATTGTAACCTCTGTTAGTACAGTAGCACATTTGTGGTGAGTACTATTCCAGGTAATCTGAAAAATTATAAGTTCCTGTGTGATGGGAATTGGGGTTGATTAACGACGAACTATTTTAACACTAATCTAAATTTTCTTTGGTGTTGCCAGTAGTAAAAGCACAGTAATACCTTGTACTGATTTCCCTTATGCAAATCATTTTGTAATATGTACTTTAGTCTTTTTTTAATGGTGTACATTAACAAACAGCATAGAAAACCAACTTCTTTTAAATTTATTATGAACATTTAATCTCTGTGCATGCCTCTGCTCTTTTACTAGATTAATTTATACTTGAAGATGGAAAAGAAACCTAACAAAAAAGAAGAGCTGAACTTAGTGAACAATGTTTTGAAGCTTGCAACCAAGTTGCTGAAGGTAGACAGTAATAAGTTTACAAGGCCCGTGTGTCTTGTGAATATACCTGGAAGCGTGCTGATTTTATTTTTACACTGTGAACTGAATGTGGATAATTTACCACATGAAATATAGTGTAGATTTGATGTACCCTGGAACTTCCTACCTAGCAACATTGTGGGAGCACCTACACTGCACAGTGGTTCCAGTAGAAGGCCCACCACCACTGACTCCAGGCAATTAAGGATGAGCGATAAATGCCAGCCTTGCCAGCGATACCCACATCCCAAGAATGAATTGTTTTAATTTTACCTTTGAGCCATACTTAAAGTGCAAATCAAATTTAACTGGACCAATTCAGATTTGTTTTCAGATGCTTTGAGAGACCATATGTGCTCTTGAGTCAGCCCCCATGAGTTTGCTGCACCTGGCAGTGCTAAAGATCTGCCTCCAAACCTCCAATCAGGAAGTCTCCAGAACCTGATGGCACCTTGCAACATTTTACAAGATCCTGCTTCCCAAGATCACTTCCTCATTTTGAAACTCCTACTATGTATGAGAGACAAAATGCTTTCCCAGAAATCCTCAAGGCAACCAAAATTATGCTAATACACAAAAATGGTGAAGACCACACCAATGCACTGCTGTAGAAAAGTTTTAAATGTTAATTTCTGCATTGGATAAATGAAAAATAATTTATCCCTGGTTTTTGATATTTGCTTTTGGTTTATTAAGTTGATATATACTAATCAATCTCCTGTGGCATTACACATGGGAGTTTAGACCATGTTTAGTCTTCAAGTGCAAGTGGGATTAGAGAACAGGGAATAATTGTGCATGCAGATGTAATTTATTCATACATTCTGTCTTTTTTTTATAGTACTTTGGTTTTACATTGTAATTCATAGTTTTTAATAGCCGAACATTAGGTAATTTGGGAAGAAGAGAAGTAGAGCTCATTGGAGATTAGATGTTTTAGATATAAAATTGAGGTGTTGTAGTGCCAGCAACAACAGGATGGTGTAATTACAGCATTACAAATTTATGTAGGCAGTTTCTGTCATAAATATTAAAAAGTTGGTTGGAAAGTGTGACCAGAACAAGACAACAGTCATAAGGATTTGTAGTCAAGAAGTGCATATAAAAGTAAGATTTATATATACATGGTAGACAGAAAATGCCTAAAATGCTACACTCACTGGGCTGAATTTTATTAGGGCGCCGCTGTCCGCAGAGGCTACCTTTGAACTCAGTGCGCCCGTATTTGCCGGCTGCCGCCAAGCCCCCACGATATTAATCGCAGGGGCTCATTAGAATCATGGCGCTGAACTGCGCTCCCCATATTGCGTGGGGAGAGGCAGGACATTCGGCGTAGTGAGAGTTTTTGACAGTTGTGCAGCAGGTGCTGGGGCCCTATTTTAAGAGCCCCAGCACCTGCTTCCTGACAGCTGTCAAAGGAATACTTAACTGACTGCTTCTCTCTCCACAAATGCTGCCTGACCTGCTGAGTTATCCCAGCACTTTCTGCTTTGCTGCTACATGCTTACCCTGCTGTGTCCCAGTGTCCTGTGAAGTTGCGATCCTCTTCTCCCACTCAAGTGTAACATTCCTTCTTGTAGGCGTGCCACACCTGGGTGAATACTCTTAATTTTGCACATTCCAGGACGTGAGACTTAAATAGACCATAAAAGGTATTAGAGGTTTACAGCTAACACACTGACACAAATGGGAATGCATGGGTGTCACAGCAATGTAAATACATCTCACTAAATGTTCCTCACCAACATGTGAGTCATTTTCTCTGTGCGAATGATGTGTGCCAGCATTTAGCGCCAATGTCACATCCCTTTGCACCCTTGGCCCTTCAGGAGAGCCAATGTATGCAATAGCATCGTTGCCATGCCACCATTACTTTTGAGCGTCTCCGCGGACTCAGTGACATGGACATTGTCTCAGTCAGCTGCTGCCTCTAATGGTTTACACAGGGATGCTGCAGATGTAGACTGGTGCACAGCAGATGAGCGAGGGTGATGTGTGGCTTGCAGAGCTCATGTCAATTCCTAAGGAGTAGACAGCCTTTATCTGATAAGCCACTTTCGTACGTCCCTAGCTCATCTGCCCTCCCATGCGTCTTTCATGTTGTAGGTCCTCATAGTCCGAGGAGGAATCCTGTGGACATCTCTCCTCATCATGCCAGGCCTGGCCCCTATTGGGTGCGTAGTTGTGCAGAGCAGCAAAGAAATGAGCTGGCCGTTTCGGCCCATAGTACAGGGCATCACCCTATCCATCCAGGCATTGGAGGCGCTCTTTCAGCATGCCGATCTCCTGCTCGATGGTGGCTCATGGCTGGCGTATCTCTCCTCTGCAGCAGTGGAGGAGTCTCTCACTGGTGTCGGAAGCATGTCTGCAAAGGATAGCCCTCATCTCCAAAAAGCCCCCCCTCTATCTGAGCCAGTTCAGTGAACAGCGGTGGCAGCCGGGACTGGCACAAGACCATAATCAGCAAAGGTAAGTAATCATTACCATATGTTGATTGTGGTGCCACAGCTGTGTGGCGGGGCGGGGGGTGACCGCACTGAGGTCATGCCACCGCCGGTAATATGCGGCGGGCCTTTCTCAATAGAGGCCGGCTTGGGTCTGCAAATGAAACCCGGACCGAGCCTGACAGAACCACATCCGAGCCCGAACCCTTTCATTTTTTTTTCCTGCACCCGACCCGACCATCAGTTAACCTACCTTCCATTTTTCACTTTGTTGTTTATCTGCACAAGCTTAAAATAACTGTAACAAAACCACTTTTCGTGTCCAAAAAGTACATTAACATTGGATCCACTTACCGAAGGTGGGTCTAACCCGACCCAAACTCAAATGCCGGACCCGGACGTGCGATCCGACCCATGTCGTCGGGTAGCCGGCCATTACTTCTCGATGTCGTGGGTCGAGGCGAGCCTCTCTCTGCAGTATTTTACCGGCCCCCGCGCCACAACCCGTGGTGTCAATGGGCCGGTAAAGTTCAGCCCACTGTCTATTCTTAATGAATTTCTCAGTCATTGCTTTTGATACTTCACAGATTTGTTACAGCACAGAAGGAGGCCATTTGGTCCGCACTGGCTCTCTGAAAGAGCAACTCCCTCAGTTCCATTCCCCTGCCTTCTCCCCATAAGCCTGCACATTCTTCCTTTTCATATAACTGTCTAATTCCCTTTGAATGCTTTAATTGAACCTGCCTTCACCACGTTCTCAGGCAGCGCATTCCAGACCTTTTAATTTTATGAAATTGTTGGTGTGTCGCAAAACCCTTTTGTGTAATGCTGAAAAATACATTTTATCTTTAGGAATTGGATACCCCCTTTAGATTATATGGACTGACGATGAATCCACTGCTGTACAACATTACCCAGGTTGTAATCCTTTCGGCTGTGTCTGGCGTTATTAGTGACCTGCTGGGGTTTAATCTAAAGGTGAGCTTCCTCAGACTAAGACAGAGGACAGTGCAACCATCCTAACTTCCTAGATGAATATAATTTCTGTTAGTCATACTTTTCAGTGATGTAATAAATTAGTGTAAGCTCTGGGTTTAATTATGTGACTAATTACATGACTCTCTTTTCTGAATGTTTTCTGCATTTTAACTATCTATTTCGCAATTGTCAGTAATTTAAACATTTAAAATTTCATTTGGTATAGTTTGCTGAAGTATCATGAGTATAGAATAATATATAGTGAGTGTAGAATAATATATGCGTATCAACATATAGGCCCTGACTTTCTGTTGCTGCACCACTGTTACTTTGTCAGAATTCTGGCAGTTTCCTCTGAAGAAGTTACAGCAACAAAAAAACTGAGTAAGTTCAGGGTCATGGTGTGATATATGTGGCTGCTGCCACACATTGATGATTGATCTTTATTGACAGATTCCCAGGGCTGGTTACTCGTCCACCCTTAGATCTGCTGAGAAACCAATCTATTAACGGGAAAGCATTTGTGTAGTCAGACAGAGACAAAAATTCTATTTATTACTAGTGTTTTTGAAATGTAGATTATTATATAGTTTATCAAATGAATTTCTGTAACGTCACCAATCATTTGAAATTTTTTTGTCAAATTAAAGAATTAATTTTCCCTTTAGGATTTGGTTTCTATCCAAATTATGAGAGACATTTCTGCTTCAGAATGAGACCAGCTAGCCTGAAATACAACAGTAATAGTTAACGGGATCGTAATCTAAAGGCTGACGTGAAATGGCCAACAGTGAAACACAATTCATATATGTTGTTTTATTGTTTACTGGGATGATATAGTAATGATATACTTTCTACAAAAAATTTCTATGAAGCACTCATAAATTGATGTGTGTGAATTTACAACTGCATTATAAACTGGCTGTAGAAGGAACTTCATTCACAGTAATCATCTGCAGTGTGTATCAGTCCATTTCACAGGATTTGCTTGTGATGTAAATCTGATACTGCAGTAATATTCCATTTATATCACAGTAATGTCTCCAATGTCAAGCACGCTAACAGATGAATTTCCATAGTTTAAACTCGATGAAATATATGAATGTGGGGGTGCAGAATATCACATTGTGATATCACTGCTTGGAGTTGTTGCTAATACTTTGAATTCCATTCCACAATGCAAAAATAAATTAAATAGTATAAATGGGCTACAAGATACTGCTTAATATTAGAGATGTGTTATTTTGTTAAATTTGTAACAATCTGAGGAGATATTATCAAGAACAATTAGGGAAAGTTGGGCCACGGAACAAGATAGCTGCAATACAAAGTAAATTTAAAAACCCTCTACTTTTTCTTAAATTGTAGCTCTGGAAGATAAAGTCCTGATATGCTGGAATGGGAATCGCAATCCACCTAGGACAATTTCTTAAAGCAGGCATCTGAGTCTACAGCTGATTATGCCATTTCTGACCTAACGAATTGCTTACATCTGCAACATTTGTGCAATTTATATTTTGTTTTATCTGTTACATGTTTCACTTTTTTTGCACTTGTTTTTAGTTATCAAACTATTTTGATTTACAAGTATTACTTTTTATTGAGGAAATGTATGTAGCAGGTCAAAGAAATAAAGAACAAAGCCTTTTGATATATTCTATTTACAGCAATAAAGCTTTACGCCTGCCATTGTGGAAGGTGTTTTGATAGAAACGACTTTAAAACAAGCAAGAAGTGTATTTATTCAAACAATGGACTGGCAACACAGCTCCTGACTCTGCATCTGCACTTTCTAATGTGACTTTTTTTTTTTAAGTATGAAAGTGAAACCTAGCTATGAGATCACTATACACTTTTTTAAAATTTAGATGGTGTTATGTTTAATAATGACTGAAGTGCATTTTGATGGATGTAATAAGACTATTATTACAGCTTTAAATACATAACTGATCTGTTACCTAAAGCTAAAAGTGGTATGCCTTTGAAAACATTCAAACCTTATGTTTTCAATACAGTATAGAAATGGATAAAAGTTGTACCAAGTAGATAAAGTAATTACAGCAATTTCACAGTGAACATTTTGTCTGGCAATCATTCCACTCTGATTATGATTGGTACTAACAATTACATCAGGGTTTTTTTTACCAACACGTGGTTGTAACTGGCATTGCTTTTGAAGGAATAAACGTTGAATGACTGACAAATGTGCAAAGTTCTCCAGAATTGTCTCTGTTATTTATTTGAATATTGTTTGTTTCTTTTATGGCAAAAGGTTTAAATAGGAACTGGTTAATCACTCAAGTCAATATTTTACATTTGATGCAAGTTAATGCATGTATTGGATCTGAAAACAAGCACCTTCTTATTTCAAACTGACTTTCTGTACAACCTCCTTCTACTTATAGAAACATTTTATATTTAAAAAATATAGATGCATTGAACCAAAGAACATTTCCACATTTGTGTTACTCATGGAATAAACACACAAACTCCAGAACACCGTTCACACTCCCACTGTTATATTGAGCTATTGAGTTGGAGGTCAAGTATGTCTTTGGTGACAAAGGAAGAAAGATCAGGAAAAAAGTTAATGTCACTGTACTTTAAAAAGCCAAATGGATGCAGAAATGATATTGTTTATAGACAGTAGCAGAAGTGTTAATATGCAAAATGCACAGACTGATTCTCACCAATCACTTCTCCCTTGCATCAAACGTGCACATTCTTTCTCAGTGGGGGGCCTTGAGATACTTCTAGAATAGAGACCTATTTTTTAAAAAACTGATACATTTCTTTACAGTAAATGTTAATGTACTTATATTTAAATTACATTTACTGTGATTTAAGCTTAAATAAGTGATATTAATTGCAACCCTTTAAAAATGGAGACATAGCATAACTGCTGTTGGCTGGGGTAATGGCATATGTTCACATTGTTGGGAAAGAGGAGAAGAACTTGCATTTATATACTGCTTTTAAAGTAGAAGGTGTTGTCAAAGAATCAAACGTTGACCCAAAGGAGGAGGTTGACCAATTGCTCAGTTAAAGGGATGACTTTTAAAAAGAGGCAAAGAAGGTAAGGGAGGGATTTCCAGAGCAGGGAGTTTGAGGCAGTTGAAGGCAGTGGCTGCCATTGGTGAAAAGAAAGGAGCAGGAAAATCACGAGAGGCTAGAGGAATTGTTATGGAAGTGATTTTGTGTTAAAATGTTGTTTGAGAAATTCATAGTCAAACTGAATAAATGTTGGATCAGTTTTTCTCAAGAGGACTCTGAAAGAACTAGTTTGGCAACAATGTTTACTGGTTGTCACATGACTCATTAAAAATAGAACAGAAACCCTGGTAACGGGAAGACGTGGGCAGAGAAGTCAGTTGTGCCCTTTAATAGGACAAGTCATGGAGCAGCAGAGCGCACCTGAGAACAGGAAATTTCGCAAGCATTTGGTTGTAATGTCAGTGTATTTTATCTTCTAGAATGAGATAAAGTTAGTCTGCTGCTGGAGAAGTGTCAAGGAAAGACCGCAACCCAGCTCACTTTCCAGCATCTCTAAAAGATACTGAGAAGTCCACCGTGTCAATTCACACGTCTCCTATTTTTGAGGAAAAGTCTGCTAGATTGTGGAAATTACAGGGTGGAGGAAGTCATAGATTTGGGGAACAGCAGAGCCATGAAGAGATTTAAACACTAGGCTAGCATTTTTTAATTTGAGATATTGGGGGACCGGGATCTGATGGAGAGAAGCAAGAACACAAGTGATGGGTGAGTGAGACTTGGGGTTGGGCAGGATATGAACAGCAGAGTTTTGGATGAGCTTCAGTTAACCAAGTGTGGAAAATGGGAGGCTGGCCAGGAGAACATTGGAATATTTGAAACTGGAGGTGACTAAGGTGGAGGTAGATGCTCTTCGTGAAAGATTATGGGGTCTGAAGCATAGCTTGGGGTTGAATAGAACGCCAAGGTTATGAACAGCTGAGACAGTGGATGGGATAGATCAATGGCAAGAGTATGCAGTTTGTATTCGGGATCAGAAACACAGATTTCGATCTTCCGAATGTTTAACTGGAAGAAATTGTGGTTCGTTTTAAGAGTGGAGGTCAGTCAGAGGTGATGCAAAGGTACAGGTGAATGTCATCAATTAATGTTTAGAAACTGACAAGATGGGGGAAATATTAACAGCGTGTAGGTTGCAGTTTGAGATATTGGTTAAATTTGCCAAAAAATAGAAATGTGATCGGTAGTTGGCTCAACCATTTGTGAACTTTGGAGCTATTGCCATTGAAAACATCAGGATGAGCCTTCAAGTGGATTTTGGACAAGGAATAAAATGATCAAGGACAACAGCAACGGCCTGCAGGTAGTCATCAGAGAGGGGAGCAACAGAGGGGTTGAGGGCATAGGAAGAATTACAATAGTGTACAGACAGAGGCTGAGCTCAGGTTTACTGCTGGCTAGTTTCTCCCAAATAGAAGGTGCCGTTGACTGCATGTGGCAATCAGAACTTACAGACCAACCAGGAGTATTTGTTACCAACACGAGGGATTCCATTTGCTCAATTTGTAGTTGGTGTGCAAGCGCACAAAAGGTTCATGCATGTTGGATGCTGGCTGAGGAGGCGGGGCAATGAGTGAGAAGTGGGAGCACTTTGAGTGGATTTCCCAATTCCATATCCTAGTTCACCATTATCCCTCTAATGGCTAACTGCACTTCACCTCTACCTTTCCAGGAGAACAGCTTGGAGCAGATCAGTGATGCGCTGTGGGACGATGGTTATGATGTCTATCATCCTATTTAAGTGTCAGATATGATGGTACCCAGAGTCAGGATAGCCATAGTCAAGGCCTGCATGGTTTCATTTGATTGCATAATTAATGTTCCATGGAGCAGGTCAATCTCCTGAGAGCTTTGAAATCCACAAACCACAGGAGCGGTTGTTCCAAATAAGGGGTTAGTCACATGACTAACCTGTTGGCCAATTTGGAATTTTGAATTGTGCTCACAGAACCGTTGGGAAGGAGATGGCAATTTGCAGAGAAGGAAGGTCTCTCACGAAGTTCCAGGGATCCGCTGAAGCCACTCAAACCTCGAGAGAAGACTCCTGAAACTAATTCAGTTTGAAAGTGCACACTGGGCCCCAACGAGAATTACAGGTCAGCTGCAATCCAAGACTTTACATCAAACCCAAAAGTTAGTAACTGAACTCCAGCTAATACTTTAAACCCTTCTCCTTCTTGCTCCTCCTCTGTCTCCATTTGCGTGTTATGCATGCTAGTATGGTCGCGTTGCATATTTCTAGTAGTTTTAGCCGAATTAGAGTTTTAAAGTTAATAAACTTACACCTTTCTTCTTTAAATCTAAGAAAATCTGTCTGGTTGATTTATTTGCCATTACAAATTCACTGAGCGGAAGCTTAAAACACGATGTTTTAAAAGTTAAACCCTGTTATGGCCAAACCAGAGAGAGGCTGAGAGGGAACCCCTAGACCTCTTTCTCACCTGGTCCTAACAATAAGGATTCGGATGAGTGGTGGATGGATAGAGGGGATGAGAGAAAGTGCAGAGAAAGAGAACAATGGGTGTGCTTACAAGGTAAGGAGTTATGTGATGGAGTAGACTTAACAAGGTGAAGTGGCTGTGGGTGGTGAAGAGGCCTGGCCAAGGATAGACCCTTAGGTGACTCCAGTGGTAATGGTGCAGTGGGTTGGATTAGAAGCGAAGCTATTGCTGGAGATGCTCTTGCTACAATTGGCTAGGTAAGCATGGAACTAAGAGAAGGCAGTCGTTCAACAGAGGACAGGTGTTGGAGGAGGAGGGTGTGGTTAACCATGTGAAAAACTGCAGAGAGATTGAGGAGAGATAATGTACCATAGTCATAATCAAATCTATGACTTTGATTGGGGCTATTTCAGTTCTGCAGCAGAGGCAGCCACCTGATTGGAAAGATTCAAACATGGAGTTATGGGAAAGATGGGTATGCATATAGGAGGTGGTAACCTGTTCAAAGAAGGTTGGAGATGGGGAGATAGTTTGTGAGAATAGAGGGGGGGGGGGGTCAAGGGTAGGTTGCTTGAGGACAACATGGTAGTTTTGAAAGGGAGGGAAACAGTTCCCAAGGCAAGGGAACCATTGACAATGTCAGCTAGCATGAAGCCAGGAAGTGAAGTTGGGTGGTCAATAGTTTAGTGGGAATGGGCTCAAGGAATTTTGGCATTTATTGTTAAAGGAATAGCGTATAAAAGTAGGGAAGTGTTGTTGCAACTGTACAAGGCCGAGACCGCACCTGGAGTATTGCGTACAGATTTGGTCCCCTTACTTGAGGCGGGATGTAGTTGCAGTTCAAAGGAGGTTCACTAGATTGATTCCAGAGATGAGGGGTTTGTCTTATGATGAGAGATTGGACAGTTTAGGCCGTTACTCTGGAGTGTAGAAGAATGAGAGGAGATCTAATTGAGGTATATAAGCTGATTAAGGGGATTGACAAAGTAGACATAGAGAGGATGTTTCCTCTGGTGGGGCAATCTAGAACGAGAGGTCATAGGTTTAGGATGGGGGGTGGGGGGGCTAGCAGATTTAAAACAGAGATGAGGAGAAATTACTTCTCTCAAAGGGTCGTGACTCTGGAATTCACTACGCCAGAGTGCGGTGCTTGTCGGGACATTGAGTAAATTTAAGGAGGAGATAGATAGATTTTTAATTAGTAATGGGTTGAAGGGTTATGGAGAATGGGCAGGAAAGTGGAGTTGAAGACCAGATGAGATCAGCCATGATCGTACTGAATGGCGGAGCAGGCTCGAGGGGCTGAATTGCCTACTCCTGCTCCTAGATCTTATGTTCTTATGTAACATGTGAATCTCATTGACAAGATGAGCTCCAGGCATGTGGAGAGATGAGAGAGAAATTAGAAAGAGCCAGGTTAAGGGCTAGGGCAGGGAAAGCCTGGTGGGAGGTTTGGTTTAGTGCACAAGTAGAAAGTATGTTGGGAAAGCTGCTTAGGGAAGGTAAGTTGTTGTCTTTACTTCATCTGGCCAAAATGTGACTCCGTCCCACACCAAGATCGTTAACTCATAACTGCTCAAATGAAGTGGCTTAGCTAAGGATCAGCAATAAATGTCATCGTTGCCAGTGACACCCCCTTGATCTTAAATAAACCTTGCATTATCTGGAGGTGATGGTGGAGGAGTTTGGGAATATGGTTGGTCGTAGATCAAAGCACCTGGTTTTCTTTGCTTTCCAGGATCATCTCAGAGTAGTGGGAATTTGATGTGGTCCAGGAAGATATACTGATTGTGATGGATGGAGAAACCAGTTGTGCACTAGCTAATTGCAAAGATTGTCTTCATTCTAGTCTGTAATTATTGGAGAGGAAGGTGGCATGCATTGACAGGTTATGTGGTGTTTACCATGCCACTTAGGAAGAGTTCATGCTGCCTATATTTTTGCCTATTGAGGGCTCAAACTTGCACTTGTCTAATGACAAAATGGTGGCTATCCTCTGTTGCATGTAGTGCCTCAGAGATTGAATTGGTTTTTCTATGACCTAATTAACAATGACAGATTAGAACTCTGTCAAGTCTTTGTGGCAGTTCCTGTAGGCTGAAAACTAAGCCAAGCTTATACATAAAACTTAAGGACCCTTTTGATCATTGACCAGCCAGCCTGGCTCATGATAGATCCCAAAGGAATTGGCTAATCAATGGAAGCTGGGATTCTTCCCACATGGTTCCAGATAATGTTGCATGCTAAAGGTCTCAGGGCCATGGGTGGTTCTAGCTGGACAGGCAATGTGAAGCTTACCAGTGCCAGTAAGAGAGCACATTCTCCATATCAGGTGAAGAACAGAAATGTATGTGAATTTCTCAATAATTTGCCTTGGGATCTTTTATGCATGGATTATGTTTCAGACATTTGGTTGACCCAAACAAAAGTGTTGTCTCCTGCTGCTTTGAAATGTCTCTTCCAGTTTAAACAAAAATCAATTTCAATGACATTTCAAAATTCCTGCTTTATTTTTTCCACTTTATTAAGTTTACTGTGATTGATGATCCCATGATGATTGCCATAATAATTAAACTTGAATCAGTGCCGAGTAAATGCCAGCTCTGCCTCTCTCCACATATTTCAAACTCTGTGGTATCTGCAGATCATTCAATGCTGCTTCTCTGGATAATAACTCCCAGTTGCCAGTGCGATCAATGACTTGTCTTTATTACAAATTCAGCTTACAAACATGGACAGTTTAAAAATTAGAGGAATATATTTAGCTCCAGATTTCATTCTTTAGGGACAGATTCATAAAAGCAATTTTTGAAAAATCTGAATTCAATTTTTAGCTCTGTATTACAGTAGAACAATCTTAAGCTACAACATGTGTGATTGCATCCCCAGTTGGATGGGTTATGATTTCAGTTCAAGCAGTAAAGTAAGCCAACAATGGGTGGATGTACTTTCTCAACAGAAAAGGAAAGAAAAAGCAGAGGACAATTCCTGGTTAGAATTCAAAAGCAGGAAGGGAAGAGGATTTATTACAAAAGTTTCCATGCCACAGGTATTTACTGTGGCTGTCAACATGGTTTAGAAATAAAATGTAACGAACTATTCCGGCTGCACGTGTGGCTTATAAGCTTTCTGTTGCAGTGACTTTTTATAATGAGCTCTGTGAATATTTTAAAAAATCTTTTCTTTCTGTCTCTTTTCTCTCTCTTAATTAATCCCATCTTTCTTTCCAGACCTAATTTGACATTGAATTAAACATTCTGTCACCTCCTGCTTCAGACTCTGGGGGCCTCATCAAAGATTCTTATTCAGGAGATACAGAGTTGCTTGCTCGTTTCAAACTGATCCAAGCTCTTCTGTGCAGGGGACTGTGCTTTTTTGATGGATACAGGAACGCCAGTGAAAATGCCCATAGAAGGTTTGTGGGCAAGTACAAGTGTAGCAAATGGCTGGTACTGTCTCTTCATTGCCGACCACAAAATTTGGTTCAACGTAGCTCAAAATACTAAGTAACAATTTTTAATCCATCCATCTCTTCTAAGCTCTGCCATGTTTATGTAATCTGAATTCCCCTAGGTCCATTGATGTGTGCATTTTGGCTGCTACACTGGACACTAGCCCACTATTTCTATTTCTTTTTTCTCTTGGCCCACTTGAGCTTTTCTCGCCTGCCATTCATTCATACCACCTTTCATTTCTCTTGACATTCTCTGAAGGTCCTTTCAAGGCACTTATTACAGCAACTCCTACTATTCTATCCTCTATTGCCAATTTTCGTGCCCACGGGGATTAATCTTGTCAACATCCTGCCTGTTTATTCACCACTAAGCCAAGACTCTGCAAGCAGACCAATAAAGACTGCCCCTCTCCATATTGCCCTCTCGAATTACTGTTCATTTGAGATCAAGGCATTAAGACATTTATGACCTTACTGTAGATGATAGTACTGACATTCAAATTTTGACTGAAACTTGGCTCACAGTTAGTAAACCTTCCCCTTACTGAAGGCTTCCTGCCTGGGTAGTTTCCACCACCTACCCAGCCCAAATCACTCTGGTTGTGATGTGACCTTTATCAGCAAGTGACACCTTGATGTCTCTCCCCACTCTTCTGGCACCTTCTTTGGGGAACCTGGGTTTTGGTGGAATTGTGGAGAGGAACCTGAAGTTTGGCAGAACTGGAGGGGGATTGCTGTGGTAAAATCCCACGATTTGGCTCATTGGTGAGCTCCTTGTGTCTGTCCACAGTGGGACGGGGAGAGCATGGGCCTGACAGCATGGGAAAGTGCAGGACCTCCCAGAATAGGTAACAATGGTTTGTAACTTCGTAGACGATCTTTGTAAGCTTACATTTGGTGATTTGCGATTGATTCTTAGACATGTATGTATTCATCTCTTTGCCTACCTCAATCTGCATGTTTCCATCTTCGTATCTACTTCTCTCTCTCATGCCCCTCTTTACAGCTCTCATGGGTGCTACTAATAAAAATGTTCACACTTCCAAATTGTCAACATGTGAGCTTTATAATAGTGTACTTGTAATCAAAAAGCAACTATAAAGCTACGACATGTATTCTATCAGTACTTTGGCATGCTTTTTCTCTTTCTCCATCTCAGAAATGTACTGACATAGCCTTTCCATCATCCGTAGCTCAGTGGGTAGCACTCTTACCTCTGAGGCATCAGGTTTAATGCTCACTGCAGGGCTTAAACACAAAAAGCAAGGCTGATGCTCCAGTGCAGCACTGTGAGAGTACTGCATTATCAAAGGTGCCATCTCTCAGATGAGATAGTAAACCACGGCCCTATCTGCCTGCTTGGGCGAAAGAAAAAGATCCCATAGCACAATTTCACAGAAGAGCAGGGGAGTTATCCCTGGTGAACTAGCCAATATTTATCCCTCAATCAACATCACAAAAATAGATTATTTGGTCATTATTACATTGTGGTTTGTGGGAGTTTGCTGTCTGCAAATTGGCTGCTGCATTTCCTACAACAGTCATGTAATTTAAAAGAAATACAGTGGGTGTAAAGCACAGTATAAATGCAAGTCTTTCTTTCTTTTCCATTTAATTCAATATGAATTTTAATGTGAACAAAGCTTTTCAAATTTTCTTACCAGCTTTTCTTCAAATGATTTTGAAAAAGAGCTGCATAAATCTTGTGAGAGACTAAGGGGGTTAAATTGGATAAACCCCAAATGCAGGTGCGGGGATCATGGTGCGTGATTAACCTGCGTCCATTCATCGCGCTGCAGGCAGCAAATTAAATTGGCACTACCTACTAATTTCTATGATTTTTGCATGAAGCCAGAGTTATCTGTGCTGCTCATTGGCTGTATGTATTCGCAGGGGCCCAATATTGAGAGTGGCTAGTGTTAATTAAAGACTGCCTGCACCTCTTAAAGGGGAGGTGCATTGTGGTTGGCAGTAGTGACAGGAAGTGAACTGATTTTGAAGAAACCTGTCAAAATGGCTCAACCTGCGAGACAGCCGGCACCAAGTTTTTCTGATAATTCAGTGCAGACCTTGGTGCAAGAAGTGGTAAGAAGGAGAGTCATCCTGAATCTGTAGGGGGAGCACATGAGTAGAAGAAGTAATGTTTGTGGATGAAGTTCATGGTTTTCATCATATTTGTAATAATATACTGATCGAGTGACGTTGGCATTGCACATGGGAAGACCAAGTATAACGTTCAGCTGAAGCAAAGTTGGGGATGAAATAATTACACCTGGATCTACAGACAAATTCAGACCCCATTTTAAACTTGTATTATGCCCTTAAACTTGTATTGTGCTTATTTTTCTGTAATACTTTCATTTCATATCATTATTTAGTAGAAACACCCATCACAGGAAATGAATATGACCTCATATTGCACACAACATGGGCAGAATTTAATGCAGGCGTTTAAGGCGGGTGTGATGGTCTGGGGGGGACAGAGAATTGCAAAGGAGCCATCCACCTGGAAATCCGATGTCGTGATGACAGTGCCAGATTTTGTCAGCGACGGGAAAGCACTATGGCGGCTTTGACGCCCTCGACGAGACCGGGACCTATTTTAAATTGCTGAACTGCTCTTTTAACTGCATTAACATATAGTTAATCACAATTTAATAATCGGCTTTTGATTTTGTGAATTATGACTGCCTTCAGGTGTTAAAAACCTGACTGTTAAAACCTGGTAGGACCCAGGTGAAAGGCCACATTGCTACGATGGGGAAGCATCCCTGTGCAGCAAAGGTGAAGGGAGTGAATTTTGAAGGTTGGAGATGGAGTGCCAATCAAGTAGGCTGCTTTGTCCTGGATGTTGCAGAGCTTCCAGTGTTGGAGCTGTACCCATTCAGGCCAGTGGAGAGTTTTCCATCACACTCCTGACTTGTGCCTTGTAGATGGTGGACAGCATTTGGGGAGACAGGAGGTGGGTTACTCACCGCAGAATTCCCAGCCTCTGACCTGTTCTTGTAGCCACAGTATTGAAGATGATGGTCCAGTTCATTTTCTAGTAATGGTTAACCCCCACCCAGATGTTGATACTGGGTGATTCAGCAATGGTAATCCCAATGAATGTCAAGGGGAGATAGTTAGATTCTCTCTTGTTGGATATCATCATTGCCCGGCACTCGTGTGGCGAGAATGTTACTTGATATTTATCAGCCCAAGCCTGAATGTTGTCCCAGTCTTGCTGCATAATTAATTGAAATTAAATTCCACCAACTGCTGTGGTGGGATTTGAACCCGTATCCCCAGAGCATTAGCCTGGGTCTCTGGATTACTCATCAAGTGAGATTGCCACTGTGCCACTGTCTCTCCTCATGGACCAGCCCGTGCCAGTGGCCCTGAAGATCATTGTGGCACTAACGTTCTATGCAGGTGGATCTTTCCTGGGAGCCACTGGAGGCCTGTGTGGTTTCTCCCAGGCACCAGCCCACTGCTGCATCAAAGAGGTGACCAATGCCGTGTTTAAGAGGGCCGGCAACTATGTTTGCTACTGGACTGACTGTGAGAGTCAGGCCAAGTAGGCCATTGTGTTCAGGGCCATCACTGGATTCCTCCAGATGTATGATGTGATAGATTGCACGTATGTGGCCATCAAGGCTCCCTGCAGACCAGCCAGCTGCCTTCATCAACAGGAGGGGTTTCCATTCAATCAGCGTTCGTGATCTGCGACCACTGAAATTGTTTCCTGTAGGTGTGTGCCCATTTCCCAGGAAGCAGCCACAATCCTTATGTACTTTGACATTCCCAGGTTCCACAGCTTTTCAGGCCCCCCTGCTTGCCTTCAGGGATGGATATTAAGGGACAAGGGGACCATTGAAGACATGACTTCTTAAACAGTTGAGGAGGGGTACAACAATTGGCATGGCTCCACCCGAATGACCATTGAGCAGGCCATTGGGCTGCTGAAGATGAGATTCTGTTGCCTCGATTGATCTGGTGGAGCCCTGCAGTATGCCACAGCGAGGGTCTCGCATACCGTGGTGGTCTGCTGTGCTCTGCACCGTCTAGCACTGTGGAGGGGGGAGGCCTTACATGACGGCAAGATGCCTGAGTGGCACTCATTCACCAACGAGGAGGATGCAGAGGAGGGAGAGCGGTCAAAGCAATGGATCTTGAAGACAGCAGGTCAGACAGATTGAGCGATGCGCAAAGGAGGCAGGAAACAACCTCATAATTACCTATTTCCAGCCACACTTATGTCCACTCCCGGAGAATGCATTAAATTCAGGCATGAATTCTGTCGCCTCTTTCCATTTGTGTTCCCTGACTTGCGACCAGCTGCAATGCACGCTATTGCCCATGGGAGAACATGTGTTAATGAGGGCTGTGCCACATTGGCATTGCACGAAAGGGGAAGGGGGAAGTCAGCAGCTTACAATTACGATATATTGAAACAAGGAATTCAGAAAATGATGGCTGATGATTTGCACAAAAAAACTTTCAATTGTTGACGGCATTACATATTATCTACACCTGTGAGTCCCAAAGTGCGACTAGATGGTTTTCTTAAAAGTTTTCCTATGACCCCACGACAGCAGCTGGGCTGGAGGCAGGCTGCTGATTAGGCTGCCCCTTGGCCTGTGATGACTTTGGCAGGCGTCCTCTGGCTGCCTGAGGGTGTCCTGCACTGGTGCAGGACTCTCCTCAGGCGCCATGGCTGCTGGAGCTGGGCTGACTGGCAGAGGGGCTGAGGAGCCATTGACCACAATCAGATCCTCTGAGGGGAGCCTCCAGATGTGGAGTTCAGCCTCTCCGCCTCCCTTTGATGGCTCACTTGAACTTCCCTGCTCACCAGAGAAGGACGAGGTGTGGGAGACGTCTCCAGGCTACTTCCCTCTCCTTGCCTGTGCTACATTGAACTCATGGCTAAGGCGATGGTGTGTCATTCTTGTGCCTCTGTAGAATCTGGCTCTCCATGAGGGTCACCAACTTCTTGATGGAGGAAGCCATGTGCTCGTAGGCCTGAGCCATGCCAGCAGTCATGGCATCATCCGCTCATGGCTGCACATGGCCTCTGGCACCTCTGTCATATGTCGCCTTATCTCTCTTTGCAATTCCAGCATGCCCTGTGCTGTTGACACTCGAGACTCGTGATCAACCTGGGGCTCAGCATGGGTCTGGCCTCCGACAGTCGAAGGACTGTTGGAGGCATTGACTGTCTCAGCCTCTGCCAGCTGCTCGGGTACAGTGTGTGGTGCTGTCACCAGCTTGTGACCCTGATTCTAAAGCCAAGTAGTCCCCACTGAGGTGAAAGTATCTGTGCTGGTGGATGGTGCAGGAGAGTCATGGGATAGTGCATTCTCTGATTGATCCTCCTTCTCAGAGGTGGACAACTCTCCCCCTGTGGCTGCAGTCTTCTATGCACGCTGACCTGCATGAGAGAACACAAACATGTGTGGGTTTGGATAAGCAGATCTCGTCATGTCAGCCATGTGTGATGTGTGCCTCCAGAAGTGAACTGTATGTTGATGGAAGCCAATCCTCACTCTCTTGCGCAGGACTCCAGTCTCCCCACCCAAAATTGCATGGCTGCCCTAGGTCCTTGCCAGTTCCAAGGCCTCTTCCTCAGCAGTGGTAAGAGGATGCTGATCAGGGACTCTTCCGCCAGTCTGGGCTGTCTCCCTCCTATTGTGGGCCCTGCAAGAGGAAGGATGGAGATATTAGAGATCGACAAAGAGACCAACATGACGTTTATGTTAGTGTCAGCCCCTTGTCCCTTACTGGGGGATCTGATATCTCTCATGCTGACACACGCTGTCAGGGGACCTAATGGGGGATGAGCTATGAAGGACAGTGTCCTGGGACTGAGATGCAGACATGCATCTGTCAGGATGAGATCCTAACCTCTTCCCTCTGCCATTGCTGTGATAGTGCCAACCTTCCCATGTCATGCATCCTCCCACTTTGTCACATACAATCCTCAAAAGATGAATGGTATGGAGTACTCACCTTGGCAGAACACAGGAAATCGCTGAACCACTTCCTGCACTGGACCCAGTTGACCCCTCAGCTGCTTACCTCCTCTGCGATTTCCACCCAGGTTTGTTTGGTCAGCAGGAAGACTTCTTGCCTTCTCTGGGAAGAGAACTTCCCGCCTTTCCCTGGCAGCCTGGAGGATCATCTGCAGGGAGGCATCACTGAACCGTGGGGCCTCCATTTGTCTTGCCTTGGCCATTATTTTCTGCCCTCCTCGGGGGGCGGGGGGAATGGGGGTCCAGGAAGCAGTCGAGCAAAGTTTTAAGCTGCACAAAACTGCAAATAACTCAAAGGCAGGAGTGAATGCAGGGCTGGCAGCCTTTTAAATATGGTGCCAGCAGCAGCACCGGAGGCATTTGATGCCGTAATTGGCAACATGCATCCCACCCTCGCCACCTGAAGGGGAGGACCCGAGTCTCCACTATGCAAAATGTCCACCTGCTGCGTAATTGCTGTGGTGCAGCAGCCCACATGATGGATGGGAACTGTGCCCCTATCCTAGTAGTGGGCTCATTAAATTCAGCCCTCGTGGACCATGCTCAACTTGAAATGCTAAATAATCAAAGAACAAAGTGTGTCTAAGTGACTTAACTTAGAAACTCCAGCCAATTTAGAGATAACGATCAATTATTTTCAGTACTAAGTATGAATGGCACTGTTTCTCTTTAGTGAAAAACTGGAATATTGGGAGTTAGACATCTTCTTCACATGATAAGAAAGATAGATTATAGGGTTTTCTTCATTCTTTGTATGTAATCTTCACCCATCCATCTGACACTGCAGGATTATCAAGAATATCCACACATGTGTTGGGAGGAAATCCTGAAGCTCGGAGCAAAACAATATTTATATGTTTAAGTTTGCCTTTATACACAGCTTGTATATGCAATATGTCTGCCTTTGACAATCAGCAACTATTAACTACATTTTAAAATATTAAATGTCATATGTTAAATACATTTTTGGCTGTACCTTTCAAAATATCAGCTTAGTGATAAACATGTGGCACAGGAATATAAACAAACACTGCAGCTTCTGCTTATTTATAATGTCTGATGGTGGTTTGAGATGTTTATGTACATTCCTAGTGCTATATAATTGCAAGTTGTTACTGCCATCTCAACAGTTTGTATTAGTAATTTACAGTAAGTATATGCTCAGTATCATGTATAATCTATATTACCTTACAGTGACTTTTATAGTTTACATAGAGAATTCACAGTTCACCTGGGGAAAAGGTCAGGCCTACTGGTGCTTGACAAATTATTGAGTCTATTGAGCCACACACAGAAACAGGCCATTCAGCCCGATTGTTCCATGTTGATGTTTATGCCCCATACAATCCTCCTCCCACCTCTCTTCATTAGCATCAATCTTCGATTCTTTTCTCCCTCATATGTTTACCTAGCTTCCTTCGGAAAGTAAAGCAAAAAATTTTATTTTTTAATTAAGAGACTTTGGAGAGGGAAGAACAAACAAGTTACTTAAAGTTTTGTAAAATGGTAGGCAAACAATATTACAAATATTATAAATGTGAGGTTTGTATCTTTCAGTATCCTATCAGACATATAACATTTTCACCTCCTTAAATGAAACTGCACAAATAGCCAATTATCATAACTAAGGTTACGTATGCAACCAGGGTCTCTAATGGAGGTACACTGCGAGGGAAATGTTAAAGAACTCAGGTTTATCATTGTCCAGAAAGCATATTCTAGTTTGATCACTGGAACAGAGACAAATGTTCCTGAACTGTGCATTACAATAAAAACAATAATAGCTATTATTAACAGTAAATTAGTGCGAAACTACATAGCAAGTCAATGGAGGACAAATTAACTAGGTATAAAAGTTGCAGTATTTCATAAATTTTAATTGTATGATTATTTCTTGTTTATTTAGGTTTTTCAGACTGGGAGGTGGTTTGCAGTAGTGTTCCCCAGGAGTATGGGTCCATTAGTCTTTACAGTTTTTAGAAATGACTTAGTCTCAGGGGTAGGGAATAACATTATAAAGTTTGCAGATAATATGGAACTTTGCAAAGTAGTAGGTAGTGATGAGACAAGTTATAAGCTTCAGGATGACATAGACAGGGCAGTGAAATGGGCAGAAGCATGGCAGATGGAGTTCAATGTGGAGAAGTGTGAAGTGATGGACTTTGGAAGGATTAATACAGAATATTATAAATAGCATGATTTTGAAAAGTGTAGATGAGCAGAGACACCTTGGTGTAAATACATACAAATCCTTACAGGTGACAGGGCAAGTTGATAAGGTGGTTAAAAAAAGCATATGGGTTACTTGGGTTTATAGAGGAATAAGATCATGCCAGAACTTTATAAATCACTGGTTAAGCCTCAGCTAGAGTACTATGGAGAATTCTGGCACCACACTTTAAGAAAGATGTAAAAGCCTCAGAAAGGGTACAGAGGAGGGTTACCAGGGATAAGAGCCTTCAGTTATGATAAGAGGCTGGAAAAGTTGGGAAAGTTCTTCTTGGAACAGAGAAGGTTTAGAGGTGACCTAAACAAGGTTTTCAAGATGATAAGGGGTCCTGATAGAATAAACAGAGAAATGTTATTCCCTCTGGTTGGTGGGTCAATAACAAGATGTCATGGATTCAAAATAATTGGCAAAAGATCTAGAGGGAAGATGAGTAGTTTTTTTTTCACTCAGGAGAGAGGTGTCAGGATCTGTAATGGTCCACCTGAAAAAGTGTTGGAAGCTGGCTCCATAAATAACTTTAAAAGGGAGTTGGACAGGCAATTGAAGATGAGGAAATTACAGAGTTCCAGACACAAAGCGTTGGACTAAGTGCAACTGCTCTTTCAAAAAGCCAGCACAAGCACGATGGGCTGAATGGCCTCTTTCTGTACTGTACTTTTCTATGATTCTATATATAGGTTTACTTGTAGTAATTTTGGTATTATCTGAAAGAATTAACTGTGAAAAGCCATTTTTTTATTTGCCTACGCTCAACACAGTACAAAAGCAAAAAATCCACCAGGACAAATAGGATCAAAACAACATCTAAGGTAGACAAAAGCAATAACGATAAATGTGCTCAGCTTAAGCTTCAATATGTGATAAAAGTAGGTTAGCCATCTTGGAACATAGAAGGCATCAGTTTTAAAATTAAAAATGATGATAAGTATTTTCACCCATAAGCAATAAATAAAACATTCTGGTGCTTAAGTGGGAAGCTAAGCCTATAGGGAGTGCTTTTTGTTCGAAGTACTCCCCATTTTAGAAACAAACACAATACTTTTAAAGTATTTTTTAAAAGTCAATTTTCCGAGCTATGCAGAGACCTCGGGCTGCATTTTTAAGAGTCCGTTGCCAAAGTAGGCAGTGGACATAAGAAAATACGGCCCGCCCGCACGGGCGCCATGGCACGGAGCCACTGCGATTTCAAATGCGGCAGCTTATTTGCATGGCCGTATGTGTGCACCCCCCCATAATGTTGTGGAGAGGGCAGGTGAATTGTCGCCGGCAACAGCGCCCGGCACCAGTGCCATTTTTTAAAGGGCTTACAGCCCTCAATGGACATTTAATATTTAAAGGGCCAGATAAGTGAATGTTTCACAAAACACAATGACATTACTTTTCCATGCACTGTCCACCTCCCCAACCCCCCCAATGGCATTTCAAAACATTCCTGTCCTTTTCCCCCCGGTATTCATTTATTGAGAATTTGACCTTACTCCCCGTAAAGTTCGGCACCTATGCCCTTTATCCCTTCCCATCATCCCCCGACTAATCTGCAGCATTGTCACCCTGCCCCCGCACAGAGAAAATATCCTCCTCCCCCTCCCCACAGGTGTCGCGCCATGTTTCCCTGAACAGGGATTTGAAGACGTGGCATCATCCGCCGCCTGAATGAAGATCGGTGCGGCAATTAAGGAGGTAACGGGACCTTCAATAAATCAAATATATAAATTAGTTTACATATTGAATGGGGGTCCCATTGCCGCGTGTCGAGGTTGGTGGCGGGCCTCCGCCGCACTGATCTTCACTGGCCTCCCTGCCACCGTTCCTGACGGTGAAGGCGCTTTAAAATCCAGCCCCTCATGTCAGGCTGATCTGTAACTGGTGGCTGAGCCAAATGGTCCCATATATCAGAGGATAGAAGGAAATGTTGAATAAAGAAGGTATCGCTCCACCTTCAGGATCTTCATGTCCTCAGAACCATCCACAATTGTATGCATCAATAAAAAGAGATGGTTTTTAGAACAATGTAAAAAAAATATAAGCTTGCATTACTTTCTGAAATGCAATGATTTCGACACATTTGATTGCAATTTGTCACTTTTTAACATACAGAAATGATAAATGATGATACATTTACCACAATCTGTGAAGATAATTACTGTCTCAATATTTTCAACACCAAGCAGATTTTTAGTACAGAAGATCTATAGGACTTTGTTCTCTATCACTCTATTTCTTGAGATACTTTCTGCTTATCTATAATTTAAATGTCATGAATTATTTTAAGCTACCTTACTGATATCTTTTTTATGGTGACTTTATTGCATTTAATAGGTAATTAGCTCCTATGGGATTCTGCTTTTTGTTGGTGCCAAACATTGCTGAGTTTTCTGACAGTTAATGGTTTTTTTCGTTACTTATGACATTCTCACAATTTTCTGATAATGCTGACAGAGAATGTCTGCATATTTATATGCATCAAGAGGCTCCCCTTTTGGCTTGTTGTGATAATGAAACTTTGATCATTGTGATATTATCTTTATGTCAGCAGAAAATTTGTTTTACATGGGAACAAGAACAGGAGTAGGCCATTTGCCTCCTTGAGTCTGTATTCATGCTGCCAGATTCAGCAAAGAATGTTGAGTGTATTCCTTTACGACTACTGGTCAAAAATGCTCTTCTATCTGCAACTCTGAAATTGCTTTCAAATTTCTTCTCATAATCTTACTTGATTCTTTTTACTTTTTAAAAAATTATTCTTGTAAAAATAATTTTTCTCCCTTTGTGATCTCCTGGTAGCTGAGTGACAAGTGAGTAACATATTTCTAGGCATCCAGCAATGTCACTATTGACCAATCTGCCAGTTGGTGTGGTGGCCCAGTTACACTTCCCTTTCCCTGTAGGGAGGTGCCTGGCCTCCACCTAGCACCTCCCACAAGTCGTCTGTGATTGGGAAAGCAGTCGAGCTGGTGAGTGAAGAGATGTTGCTGCGCTCCATGGTGCTTTGTGCCGGTGCTCTGTGATATTGTTATTCTGGTTCATTTGGTTCATAGGGTGTGAGGTTACAAGTTCAAGGATGAGCATATGGCTTGCAGTTGATCTTTCGCTCACAATTATTTGCAGCAAAAGGATTTCTTTGATACATTGCTTCCTATATACTAAGATCACTAGGCCTAAGACTGAAACTCTTGTTTTGTTCCAACATAAATCTTTTAAATACAAACATACAAGGTTTCAAAAAAGCCACGCTACTTTCGGTATTCTCTTTTGAGACCACTGCTCAGTATCACAGAATGACAGAATTGAAGAGTTCAGTCTCAACAGCAGGTAAAGACCTGCCTTCACCAATTTGCAGGATAATATGAGAGATTCTATAGTAGCAGTTTTTAAAGATGCTTTTTTATCTTAAAGGCTGAAATGAAATTTTGAAAGAACCTTTGCTATGCATGCTCTGGTTCTATCCCGATAAACCTTTTATGACGTGAAAGGAGTTGAGCACCTCTGTAATACATTCATAAAGTCTCTTTCCAAAGATATTAGAGACTTTTGACAGTAGCAATGTTCTGGTATCTGAAGCCAAATGTAAAACACGAACAGCACAGAATTTTGAATAAAAGGTGTTGATAGAATAGAACAGGATTAGTTCCATCGACACACACAAAGGTGACTTGCATAATACAAATAAAGAACATGCATAACATTAACTTTTGATAGCTTCACATGTAAATCTAAAAGGTCAGTAATTTTTTTTTCTGGAGCTGGAAAGCATTGAAGGTACCCAGGAAAACACTCATTTCAGAGTATGCACTTTATTTGACAGTGTTTCAGATAGAATATCATAAACAAGATTTCTGTAAAAGTTAATTTATCCATAGTGGTGCATTTCATAAAAATAGTTGCTCACTTACAGTCTTTGTGACTAATAATACATGGAATCATATTTATAGAGATACTGTACAAGGTAAATTCACAGCTAACACTACACAGTAATATTGATCCAAAGGGTAAGTGACGTGCCATGTTCACAGATCATTTTGATTACAGACGGCATGCAGCAATTACTGCAAAGTAAGAGCTGTGAACTGTCCAAAATATAGTTTGCTTCTGCAATCGTAATCCCAGTTTTTCATAAATCTAAAATCAGAGAGTAATACAGGTACGTGCACTACAATACAGAAGCATTGTCCAAAACCTGATAATACTGTACCTTTAATGGCAGAAATCAGATAATGGGTAGGCCAGAGGATAAAGTAGGCAAATCTTGCTCACACTCACCGTAAGTAAATTTCTTCAATGTGAAAATCAACGGCATTATTTTATTACTATTACACTATTTTTGTGCTTGGTTCACTGATATGAATATAAGGGTAGGGCTGCTTTGATACAAGATGCAATTTAAATATGTTAGCTTGTGTTACTCTTAGTGCTAAGGCCCTGGCATTATTTAAAACAACTTTAACCTCTGGGCTAGATATTTGTTTTGAAAGTTGAATAGTTACAAAAATTCAGCTTCATCTAGACTTCCATTTTTCTTCAGTGCCTCATTCCTCAGTGCAGTTTTACTTAAGGCCAGACTCTAACAACTGATGTCTCCAATAGTACTAAGATTACTAATACAACGTATATGACTGCAGCTTACAAATGAAACAAATCCTTCATACATTAAACATTTTTTTTCAACTAAAGCACCAATATTGTTCTTGCTCTCTGATGTTAAGTTTACCAACATAATCGCACTGCACTGGTTCATATAGTTCACAAGTGTGGCTCATGGATGCTGCCATTTGCCTCACAGCATAGCTGTAAAACTTCAGTTTATTGAAGGTTCAAAATACTGCTGGTTGCTTTCTTTAGAGTCTTTCATGCCCAAACACATCATTGTCCCATTGAATATTATACCCATTATACTGTTAATGCAAATGCTTCCAGTTTATAAGGCTGAGTGACAGTTCAAATTAAGTTAGATAAATAACGTGATAAGAGGAAATGCTGGGAGAATGTCCTGCATCTATCCTACAATGGGGAGAACAACATATTATTATTTTATCTGCCCATGGTGGCAGCACCAGACTTCAGTGTACTGGGATACTTGTCAGAACCAGGGATTTTCCATGGCCCAGGCGAGACAGTTGACTTCCGAGATACAGTGTTAGTACTTTGAATAGCAGGATTTGAATGTGTATGTTCCTCAGTAGAGATCTTTTTGGGATCTCGATCAAGGTCTTTGTTGACTTGTTCTAAGGCATTTTCGTGGAAGTTACCAACATCACCAGTATCAATTCGTAAGCCAAATTCTGCTGATTTCACCTTGTATTTATGTGTTTTCAGCAATTTTTTCTCAGTGGTATTTGCAACTTTATGATCCACTTTCATTCCAGGAGACCTTCCCCTCCTGGAAGCTGGGGACATGGATCTACCACGTTTATGCTTCTCATTGCTTGTCTCATCAAATTTATCCTCCCCTGATTTAGTCTCTGTAAAACATTTCCTCCCAGTTGCCCTGTTCTCAGAGGTGGTCCTGCCACTATATGTCTTTTTACTATTTTCCTTAGAGAGCCTTGGAAGGTTCTTCTTAGAGGTTCGATGCTGCTTCAACTTATCCACTTTTCCCGGGCTCTCCGATCTGTCTCTTCTTCTGTTCTCGTGGTGATCTGCAGAGTGCTCTCTTCTCACGATGTCACGTTCTTTCTTGATGTCCCACAATATCTCTGGGGCTAGCTGGTGAATGGAATCACAGGTTGGGGCAGAATGCGATGATGATGATGGCGATATCAGATCATCAGGGATTGTGGTTATTTCCGACAGGCTTGGGGAGCCTGCAGAGGAAGTATTCCAGGAGCTGTGGTTGTCTGCTGAAACAATATTTAAAAGGGTCAGTACAGAATTTTCAAGAGCAATTAGGGATGGGCAATAAATGCTGGCCTTGCCAGTGATGCCATCCCATGAACGAATAAAGAAATGTCAATAAATGACCTTGCTATGCAGCTAAAATTGCCCATATGTCAAATCAGACATAATTACTTTAGTTCTACTTTTCTGTATTTTGCACTTAATTTACATCCCTCATTTGCAATTCCCTTAACTTTAAGTTGCTTTAATTTTTACACAACACATCAAATAGATTTCCAGTAACCTGTAGATAAATACATGAAAAAAGCACATAATTAAATAAAACTTCAATACAAATACATGATTATTTACTACTTGCAACTAATTCTTCTTTTTTGAATTTGGGATAATCCTTATAATGTAATAGTAGGAGAGATGTAAAAATTTAAATATAGCAATGAGAAGAATTGCATGAATTGCCACCCTTTTTATGAAATATTTAATGGCATGCAAAGTAAGTGAAAATGCACAGAAATTTAAAAATTATAATTTTGTGTAAGTTGCACTTGTGTACAATATTCCAAGGATTGCTGATCTTTGTTCCAATTTTTCACATTTTAAAATAAGATAATAATGTGGCATCTTTGCTTTTTAAAAATGCATCCATTCCTAAACTAACTTACAGAACCTAAATTTGTCTTGATTTTTTTCAATTGGCTTTTGTATTTAAAGGTACATTCCTTCAGCTAGCATGGTAATGCTGCGCACTGGAAAGCACTGTCTTTTATTATATATTCACTTATCTGTTTTCTATATATTTACTTAAAGTAACGGTTGCAGCCTTGTCAGAATTTGAAGTTGAACACAAGTGACAGGAAAATCCAACCAACATGCATTACACACCATACAATTAAGATTTACGAAAGTTATTTTAGTCCTTAGACTTGCACCAGGTCCAGAGAGATAAGTCTCCCTGGGTCATCCAGTTTATGTGTGCGCTTTCAGCTCACACACAGTAATATTAAACAAACACTACTGTTGTTATTCTAGCTGTAGTCCCAAAGGACCATAGGCAATGGAGAGAGACAGTTGGTAATGTATAGCTTGAGGGTCACCACTCTGCAAATGTGGGGCAGGGCAAGGCAAGGAGGCAGGCCTCTATGAACTACTACAGCTGGTATGGGGATTGAACCTGTGCTGTTGGTGTCTTTCTGCATCACACGCCAGCTATCTAGCCAACTGAGCTTCTCATATGGCCTCACTACTTTCATTGTGTCAATCACAGATAAGGTCATCTCTGATCACTTACCTGTATCGCTCTCCACCCACATCTCCTCTCCCCTTCCCAACCCCACTTCCTTCTGTGTCCACTCTGGAAAAAACTCTCTCCCAATTCACTTACAATTGCATTTTCAAAATCCTAACAGTCCAGACTCTGCCCTTCCATTCACCATGAAATTTCTGCAGCTACCGATCTGGTCAACCACAGTCACCTCTATCTTTGATACTCTAGCCCCCATTAAAACCTTTATTCTTTCTCACCCTGGCCATTCCCCCTGGTATGGTCCTCACATCCACTCCTTCACTTCAGGGCATGCAGACTTGAAGGGATATGGCGAACAACTGGTTTAACCATTCATGGCCAGATCTGGCTGGACCACATAAAGCACAATCAGTCCTGCTCTTGTCTGCCAAAACTGCTCACTATTCCAGGGTCATTCTGGAATGCAAAGAAAAGCAATGGCTTCTTTTTGTTACAGCAAAACATTTTCTTAAACCCCTCTCCCCCCATCCTCCACCATCAACCCCAATAGTAAGTGAGGAGCTCACGGACTTCTTTATCACTAAGATTGAAACCATCCGATCAATTGCCGCTACCGCTTCTCTGCCTTCGCTTAGTCCACTGGGCCAAACCTCTTCTAAGGCTCCCCGCTACACTAGATGTGAATTCACATTTTCCTCTAGTTTCTTTCCTATCTCCCCTCACGCTCTCTCTGATCTCATCTCGTCTATCAACACTGCCTGCTCCCTCAACACTATTCTCATTGAACTGCTGATCACCCAACTTCCCCTCCTGGTCCCCAGGTTAGCTGTTGTTGTTCATGTTGATGCACTGTTCTGCTCTCCTTCAGATCTGCGTCATCCCTCTTCTCAAAAGGAAAAGGAGGTGGGGTGGCTCTGTTAATAAAGGATGATGTCAGAACAGTGGTGAGAAATGATCTTGGCTCAGATGATCAAGATGTAGAATCAGTTTGGGTGGAGATAAGAAAGAGGAAAGGAAGGAAGTCACCGGTGAGAGTAGTTTATAGGACCCCTAACAGTAGCTACACTGTAGGACAGAGCATAAATCAAGAAAAAATGGGGGCTTGTAGGAGAGGTACTGCAATAATCATGGGCAATTTTAATTAAAACTTAGAATGTGAGAGTAAACTAGCAAGAAATATAAAAACAGACAGTAAAGCTTCTACAAGTATATGTAAAGGAAAATAGTATTTAATAGTTGGTCCCTTAGAGCGTGAGACTGGGGAATTAATAATGGGAAACAAGGAAATAGCAGAGACTTTGAGCAAATATTTTGTATCTGTCTTCACAGTCAAAGATAAAAAATGCATCCCAATTATAGTTGAAAATCAAGAGGCCAAAGGGAGGGAGGAACTTAAAACAATTATCACTCAAGAAAAAGTACTAGGAAAACCAATAGGACTAAAGGCTGACAAGTCCCCCGGACCTGATGGCCTGCATCCTAGGATCTTAAAAGAAGTGGCTGCAGAGATAGTGGATGCATTGGTTGTAATCTTCCAAAATTCCCTAAATTCTGGAAAGTTCCCAGCAGATTGGAAAACTGCAAATGTAACACCTCTATTCAAGAAAGGAGGGAGACAGAAAGCAGGAAACTATAGGCCAGTTAGCCCAACATCTGTCATTGGGAAAATACTAGAATCCATTACTAAGGAAGTAGTAGCAGAACATTTAGAAAAGTATAATACAATCAGACAGAGTCAACATGATTTTATGAAAGGGAAATCGTCTTTGACAAATTTATTAGAGTTTTTTGAGGATGTAACAAGCAGGGTGAATAAAGGGGGAACCACTGAATGTAGTATATTTGGATTTCCAAAAGGCATTCGATAAGGTGCCACACAAAAGGTTACTACACAAGATTTGAGCTCATGGTGTTGGGGTTATATCAGCATGGATAGAGGATTGGCTAACTAACAGAAAACAGAGAGTTGGGATAGATGGGTCATTTTTCAGGTTGGCAAACTGTAACTCATGGAGTGCAACAGGGATCAGTGCTGGGGCCTCAACTATTTATGATCTATATTAATGACTTGGATGAAGGGACCAAATGCATTGTAGCCACATTTGCAAATGATACAAAGATAGGTAGGAAAGCAAGTTGTGAGGAGAATACAAGGGCTGAATTTTGTTCTGTTCCCGATGTGGCGGAGGGGGGGGCCGGAAGATTGGAGTGGCAGCGGCCCGCCACGGAACCCGCTGCCAGGATTGCTGGGCCTGTTCCATCTGACGGTGCGGAAGCTCTGTGGCGGGCTCTCTGCCAAAGGACCCTGGTTTAAATATTTAATTAACACTCTGCATTCATTGAAATTGAATTACCCATGATCTTATCTTCAGTTTAGGATCTTTTGGGCAACGGGTAGCACTCATGTGCCTTCACTTTCCCGTCCAGGGAAATCTGGTGCCACCGAGTTGGGAAAGGGGGAACCCAGCATCTGGAGAGTAGTGGGGAGGGGGGGAATCAACTCTGCATTTCTACTATTGTGGGGGGAACAGGGCAAACATTTATTTTCAGTGTGGGGAGGGACGGGGCAACTCTGCATTCTCTATGCAGGGTTGGCAGCCCTTTAAAAATGGAGCCAGCGCCTGTGCAGAGGCAGAGGCAGCTGGCACCATTCACAGTGTCGCTGAGGACGCCCCCGCCACGTGATTCTAATGAGACGCCGGGCTCTAGATCGCAGTAGTGTGACGTGCTGGCTGCCATTTTATACGCCGACCACCACTCCTGGCGGCAGGAAAACAAAATCCATCCCCGAGTCTGCAAAGAGATATAAATAGGTTAAATGAGTGGGCCAAAATTTGGCAGATGGGGTATATGTGGGAAAATGTGAGGTTGTCCACTTTGACAGGAAGAACAGAAAAGCAGAATATTATTTAAATGGAGAGAGACTGCAGAATGCTGTGGTACAGAGGGATCTGGTTGTCCTTGTACATGAGTCACAAAAAATTAGCATGCAGGTACAGCAAGTAATTAGGAAGGCAAATGGAATGTTGGCCTTTATTGCAAGGGGGATAGAGTATAAAAGTAGGGAAGTCTTGCTACAGCTGTACAGGGCATTGGTGAGACTACACCTAAAGTACTATGTACAGTTTTGGTCTCCTTACTTAAGGAGGGATATACTTGCATTGGAAGCAGTTCAGAGAAGGTTCACCAGGCTGATTCCTGTGATGAAGGGGTTGTCTTATGAGGAAAGGTTGAGCAGGTTTGGCCTATACTCATTGAAGTTTAGAAGAATGAGAGGTGATCTTATTGAAACATATAAGAATCAGAGGGGGCTTGACAGGGTGGATGCTGAGATGATGTTTCCCCTCATTGAGGAGTCTAGAACTTGCGGGCACAGTTTAAAAATAAAGGGTCCCCCATTTAAGATGAAGATGAGGAGGAATTTCTTTTCTCAGATGGTCGTTAACCTTTGGAATTCTCTTCCCTAGAGAGCAGTGGAGGCTGGGTCATTGAATATATTCAAGGCTGAGTTAGACAGATTTTTGATCTACAAGGAAGTCAAAGGTTATGGGGGCAGGCAGGAAAGTGGAGTTAAGACCACAATCAGATCAACCATGGTCTCAGTGAATGGTGGAGCAGGCTCAAGGGGCTGAGTAGCCTACTCCTGCTCCTATTTCTTATGATCTTATGATCTGTGCTCGCTGACGTACATTGGTTCCTGCTTAAGAAACACATTGATTTAAAGATTTTCATCCTTGTTTTCAAATCCCTCCATGGCCTCCCCCACCCTATCTCTGTAATCTCCTCCAGCCCCACAACCCTCCAAGATACCTGCACTCATCTAATTTGAGCCTCTTGAACACCCCTGATTTTAACTGCTCCACCATTGGTGGCCTGGTGTTGTGGTGTCAAGGCCTTATGCTCTGGAATTCCCTCCCTAAATCTTTCCACCTTGCTTTCTTCCTTTAAGACACTTCTTATAACCTACCTCTTTGACCAAGTTTTTGATCATCTGCCTTAATTTCTCCTTATGTGGTTCGGTGTCAAATTTTGTTTGATTATGCTCCTGTGAAGCACTTTTGGATGTTTTACTACTTTAAAGGTGCTATATAAATGCAAGTTGCTGTTGTTGTTTTTGAAGGCAGCTGGAACTTGCAAGAAATAATTCTGATTGGCTATAAAAACAGCCTTTAGAACTAGTTTTTTAGCCGATCTTAAATCAAGCGCAAGAATGGATCTGGCCACATCATCAGCATGTGAAAATCAATCTATAATGCGTAAAACATATTAACATAAGGAGGACTGTGAATGAACAAGTATACTCATCAGTGACCTATAGGGCTGAAGTGTACCTAAATAGATAAATGTGGTGTGATATTTTGTTGAAATTGAATGGCTACTTTCAAATGTAATAGTTGGGAATTTGCTCAGAGTTGCTCCCGCTCCACTGTCATAACATCTCCGGAAGTAAGGCAGAAACCCTATTTGCATGCATAACGAGCATTCTGCTGCACTTCTGACCAAGTTACGGCAGTAGAGAGGAAGCAGCTGTGAGGAAATTGCCAGCAGGTAATCACAATGGAACCCCGAAGCTGTTCATGTTCTTTCAATTTGATGGCTACACAATTGATTTCTCTTAGCATATAATTAGGAAGAAAATTTAGTTTCAAGGAAATGATTAGATTATACTTCTGCATTTAACAGGAATTTATCTATATAAGCGTGAATAACAGAAATGTACAGATGAATAAGCTCAGTGTCTGTTGAAAACTGTATTGTGCATTTAAGGGTTGATTTTCTGCTGGAGAGTCTCGCCAGATGGCAGAGCATATCAGAAATTTGAATGTGTGCTGCACATAAATTCCTGACCATTATTTTAAGACCATGCTCAAATATCAGTTATGCACTCCCTGCCAGCAAACCTTCGCCCAAAGTCAGATAATTACCACTCCACAGTGTTATCAAATTATGTATGATCTATTATCATAAAAATTAGATGAAAAAATTACAAACCTAGCAACAACAGCATAAATCAACTGAATATTTAGACACAAATCTACCTGTTCAAATGCAAACAGCCTGCTTGCAGTAGCTCACTGTTTTCTACAAGCCTAGGTTCGATTTGAGGCTTTTTGCATTTGTTCCTGTTGTTACCATATTGTCAGGTTACAGTCAAGTTGTAACATCCCTAAAACATAACTCGAAAATAAAGAGAGTAGGGCTACTGGGAAACAGGAGCAGCAAATGACCGAAAGGCTGCACGCAGGGAGTATAAACTCTTCAACCCTGTTCCACTCAGTAGAAGTTCACAAGTACAGCAGGTTTAAGTATTTTTTAATTCTTAAATGAGAAATAAAGAACCATTGTCAGTGAAACATGACTAAAAAACTTTTTCAGGGCAATGATCTATTCTTAATTATGCTTGCTACTTGCTTTTTAAGCACTGTATTTAATAGAAATCTTGTATGCAGCACCATCAATATTTGCAGTCACATGTAGCAGAGAATGTGCTTTCAGATATAGAGCATATGCCAGATATAGTGATGCTGTTACTTTCCTTTAATAACTTATTTTAGGGCAAAAATAATGTTGGAAACAGATGCTTTTGATAAATATTTAAAAAAAGAATTCCAGCCTACTTTAAAAAATGGTGCTTTTTGATAGTTTGCTTATTAGCATTATCCTGTCCCAAGTATCCTGAATCAAGCTGCTGTGTTACAGACAAATCCAGATTATTATCTGTGCCTACAGGACATACTGATGTAAATGTGACCCGACTATTGCTTCTCTGGGCAGCTGCTTTCTGATATTTTGTTTCATAAATAAGGCATTTAAAAAAAAAAGCAAAATATTACATTCTTCAAAGAAAACTAAAACTGATAAATTTTACTTCTATTCAACTGCTGCTTGGGCAGCGTGTATATGTATATATCAATTCTTGTATTTGCACACTGAACCCCAAAATTGTTTCTGAATTTAAATTTAGTTTTCAGAGATGACCCCTGTAAGGATTACAGTGCAAACATCTACAAGACTAGGTGCTAAGTGAAGCATAAATGCAATGATGGATTCCAAGGAACACTTCATGAAGCAATTTAATACTGTGGCATGAATAACGAGACACAGAAGACAATGCAACCAGAGATGTGGAAAAGAAATATGTGTAAGCTAATAATATGCTCTCATATTTAGTTGCCTTCTTGAATTGTTACTAAATTATTTATATATCACGCCTTTAGCAAGTGATCAGAAGCGAACAGAAGTCTGATATTTGTAACTGCAACACTTCTAATTATTATGTTATCACATTGCTCTTAAATGGGAGGTAATTTTAACTTCAATACAAAAGGGGAGTGATTTTAAACTGGTGGGAACAGGGTGGTAGTGCTGCCAAGGTAGCAGCGATTCACTGAATGCTCTGTTTACAATATTTTGTTTCAAAATAAGGCATTTTAAAAAAGGAAAATACTACATTCTTGAAAGATAAAATTTCATTCTGCTCAGTTGCTGCTTGATCAGTGTAGATATGATTACATCATTTTGCTTGGGACCTTTGAATGGTTATATCAGGCTTTTGCTTATTTGCTGTTGTGTGATGTCCATAGGACCTGGATGCAATTTTGAAGTACTAATGGGTGTGATGTGTATGGGCCATGCTTTTCCCATTGGTACCTGCTAACCTGGTCTGGAGCTGAGGTGTTGTGTGTAGTCCCTGACATAAGGGTGAGCTGCTGCCTCCAATTGTTCTGAAATCATTCCCTGCTGCTCCAGTCACACCTGCTCACTGGGTCTTACCCAATTAAAAGGTGCGGCTGCAGACCACTCCTGAAAAGGGAAGCCAGTTTTAAAAACAATTTTGTAGGGCAAGGAGGAGCATGAAAGCCACTTTTGGCCTTACAAGTACCTATAGGCCCACTACCTCCTCCCCGCAATTGCTTTTCCATCCCCAAGGATACAGTTTCCGGTTCAGCCCTGTTGTGGAGCTGCCGGAATTCCATCTCTCCCTGACTAGCGAGCTCTAAGGCCACAGGAGGAGTTGGAACACTATGACTTGCTATTGCCCCAGGTCTACCACAGGCACTTGAGCTACCCTGACATTACCCATGAGCACTGTGTGAGCAGATAATTATCACCAAGGTAGGTACTGATGAAACTTGCTATATCCTGAAGCAGATGTCCAGTCAAGAAGCAATATGAACACTGTACAATAATTGCACTCCACTTTGTTACAAGAAGATCTTTACAGGCAACAGGATGAATGTTATCAACATTGGCATGCTGAAACAATGGGCTGGATTTTGCTGCAGGCTTCGGGACCCCGATATCGGGACCAAATGATGACCCTCAGCCCACATTTGCCAGCAGTGAGACCGGCAGCACAATCTTTCAGGAGGTGGCCTTCTAATTGGCTGCCTCTGCACTTGCCATCCTGATAAGCATGGTGGGAGGCACTCGATGCTGCAGGCCCAGAGGGCCGGCAGCTCTGGAGCCTCAGCAGCCCCACCAGAAGTGGTCCCTGCTGAGGCAGGTCAGGGACCCGTGGAGGCATTGATCAAATGCAAAAATGATGAGGGACAAAGCCTTGGAGCAGAGGGGAAACCCATCCTCTGGATTGGCATCGGTTGCGATTGTGGCATTGCATGTTTGCGGACCTGTCAAGGCTCCGATGACACCTCAGCCTGCCACAGGGAGGCCACCTCCGTGAGCTGGCAGTTTTGCATATGGTGGAAGGCTGCTCCATCAGTGGCAAATGCTGGTGAGGGCGCAAAATTGCCCCTAACTGGGACCTGAACAAGCACAATTGGCTGCCCACCTCTGTGGAATGGGCACCTGATCCAATTCGCAGCCTGCCCCTGGAAAGTTCCCCAGCAGCAGGAATGTGTCAGGGGACTGACCCCGATACAGCTTCACCCACCCACCCCCCCACCATTTTCCTGGCCACCCCACCTCCAAGCCCGCCCCATGGGTATGGAAAAGTTCAGCATAATGGTTATAATGATTGGATCACACCAAGATAGCTTATAATATAGAATTCCCAACCCTCGTGCTTTTGACAGGAGTTTACTGGAATGGGCAATTTGTCTTCCCAGTGCTGCTGCTGGCAACTCGGGAGAAACGACCCTTGTACACACAGTTTGCACCTATGCAGTAGCCTGACTGCTGTGGCTTGCAAACAAACGGCATTATCTGCGTCCTACTGGTTGCCCTGCTGTTTGGAGCGCACCACTTCATTGTCAATTGTGAGATGACTGCATCAGGGCCAATGAAAAGCGCCTAAAAACGCCATGAATTCCGAGAAAGCAACACAATCTGGAGAAGGAGGAAGACAGCAATACAAATTAGGGGAGAGAAGGAAAGAGAAACAAACTGGGGAGGGTTGGAGATGGAGAGCAACACAAACTGGGATGAAGGACAATTCATGTTGTCCAGTGATGTCGCTGTTGTATAATGTGTTTTATTATGGGACTCAAGCAGCTTTGATGCTGCTTCCTGAGAAGTGAGCCTCACGTCCCTGGGTTTCAGTGACGGGTGAATTAGTTTTGATTCTGGTTTCATTTATTATTTTCATAACTTGCTGTGTATTGAATAAAAGTCATAAAATTGTAGAAAAACTGATAACTTATTTAACTCTAATTGGTGTTTCTTCTTGCAGTTGATACAGTAGAAACAAACCAATTAGTGCTTAAATAAAAAATTTAAAAAATAAGCATTATTTATTCTTAAATCTTTGTTCTTTTGTGTTCATTCTTTGATTCATCTCACAATAAAAAAAAGTCAAATATTTTACTTGGAGCTTGGTGCTACCAAGACACTCAACTTCAGTAAATGCAAATAGTGGGCAAATGTCATGTGATTAATTGTCACATGAGCATCATCACATGATCAAATGCCATATAATCTAATGTTACACAATCAAATCTCCAGGAGTACATCAACCAAAGCTGACAACCCTATTACAGCATGTTCTCTAAATATTTGGCCAAATGGTAGTGTTGTACTGAATGCTGCATAACCTAGCTGTAGAAAGTGGCATAAGCCAGTTAGTGGATGGACAGATGCAATAAACCATGGCAGAGGAAGGAGAGGGTAATGAAGAACTAGCAAAAGCTGAACAGTCACTGGATGAAGTAGTATTGATTCACCAGGCTATAACTGAGAAGTTATTTCTTTGGAGTCTAGGTTTTTATGGTTCAGCAATTGTACTTTCCTGTTTATCCCCAAATCTGTCTTTTAATAATACTATTGATTATCTGGAAAACATAGATTGTGTCTTTTTTTAAAATTATGGTTAGCAAGTACTGTGCGCTTAACATGATGTGTTGTTGCGCAGCCCCTCTGTGCTATATTCTATTGCATCACGATATTTCTATTTCACTTCTCCTCCATGTGTCACTGGAAGAAGCAGGTCTGAAGTTTTCCAGAGGGGTCTGCTGAGGATTTGCTGTGCTGCAGATCTTGAATGTTCTGCATGTGGGCCAGAAAAGGATCATCTTATTAGCGATGCAAAATACCAAGGGAACTTACACAATGTTGTGTCAACGGCGCAAAGTGATGGAGACTTCACAGAAAACTGTGTCAATGATGAAAAGTGACAGAGAGCCCCACAGATGATTGTGTTAGTGATGCAAAGTGACATGGGGCATTGTAAAATATTGGGTTAGTATTGCAAAGTTGACACACGATAGTACAAAATCTCAGGAGGCGATGCAAAGTGACACAGAATCTCAGAAAATATTGAATTAAACGACACAATATATCATAGGACTTCAGAAAATGTCACTGTGTTAGTCACGCAAAATGACAAATTCATCACAGAGTATTAGGTTTGCGAATTGGAACAGCATGGGATATTGCGTTTGAGATGGGGCCTCACAGAATTTTTAGCAGTTTTGGAGGGTGAATTATACCTGACATAAGATAACATGTCGTTTTTTTATTTTTAATTCATTCAATTGCCTGTAAAATTTTGAAAAACAAGAATGAACATTATAGAGAAGATGGGTTTGCTGATCTTAGCCAGGATAGCTGTTTAGGCACTACATCAGTTAACGTTCCAGGGATAAGGAGCAGAAAAATCCCATTCCTTATTATTATCCAGTGATCTGTACTGAGAAGTGTGCACATGTGAATATTAGGGGTTTGGCTGGGATGTTATCTGTGATTTAGTAGGCATAAAATTCTAGGGGTGGATTTCCACAGAGGTTCTCCCACTTGCCTGTCTTAACTTTGATTGAAGATCCATGAAAACTCCAGAAAAATGACATAATCAGTGCATACATTGTTGTTCCCAGGTATCTGTCGCTTTTACAACAAAGTTAAGGCAGATGAGCAACAGAAGCTCTGCGGAAATTCATCCCCATTCACTGTCCAGATGAGGGCTTGTATAGACATAAATGTTAGAGGCTCACCATTTCATTGCCCTTCCAGCTGATGTGGAGACATGACGCAATAATTTAGACTGGCTGGTTTCAGTAGATTAGCCCATTAGTTTAAAAAATATTTAAAATTCACAATATAAACACTTCATGATGCTGCAGGTAAATATTTTTTTAAATGCTGGAATTTTTAAATCTTGACATGAAATGAAAAGAATAACATTTTCATAGAATTATATAGGACAGAAGGAGGCCATTTGGCCCCCATCCCTGTGCTGACCCATTGAAAGAGATAGCCAATTAGTTCCACTCCCCTGCTCTTTCCCCATAGCCTTGCAACTTTAACCTCTTTAAGTATTTATGCAACGATTTTGAAAATTACTATAGAATCTGATTGCACCAGCCTTTCAGGTAGTGGATCCAGATTATCATAACTCACTGCCTAAGTTTTTTATTTCTCATGCCGCCTCTGGTTCTTTTGCCAATTCGTTAAATCTGCGTCCTCTGGTTACCAACCTTGCCATTGGAAACAGTTTCTCCTTATTTACTCTATCAAAACCTTTCATGATTTTGAACACATCTATCAGATCACACCTTAGCCTTCTCTGCTGTAAGGAGAACAACCCCAGCTGCGACAGTCTCTTCAAGTAACTGAAGTCCCCCATCCCTGCTATCATTCTAGTAAATCTCTTCTGCGTCCTCTGCAAGGCCTTGAAATCCTTCATAAAGTGGTGCCCAGAACTGGCCACAATACTCCAGCCAGAGCCAACTAGTGTTTTATAAATGTTTAGCATAGCTCACTTGCTTTTGTATTCTATGGGTTGAATTTTGTGGGTGATGGTGAAATCCTGTCACCCGGGCCAAAAGCGGGAGCGAACCCCGCTTCGTCCAGTGGCGGGACCAGGCGGCATATTGCGAGTGGTGGCTGCTCCCACGAGCTGTGGCCCATTCAGAGGGCCAGCAGGTCAGCAGCGCCACAGCTAGCAGTGGCCACTGCTGATGCTGCAACACTGGGGAGAGGGTGCCTCAATGTTGAGGCACCGTCGAAGAGGGGTATGATTGGGGGAAGCTGCGATTGGTGGATGGGGCGCTGAGCACTGGCAGCGCCGATGCAGCTAAGAGGGTCCCTCTATGGGCTATGGAGTGCCTGTGTAGGAGGGCCACACCCCCCCACCGGAACCTGCTGGGAGCTGTCAGAGTTTATTGGGTGATCTCCCCACGTGGTGGGAGGGCCTCCTGACGCAGGCAAAATGCCTACAGAAGCAGGAAGTGGCCCTTAATTGGCCACCTAAGCAGTTCAATTAGGCGCCTGGCATCAGCTGAATCACCAACGTTCCCGCCACTGGCAATATGGCATGGTGGCAGGATGATGTCAAGCTCCCCTCCCGATGCCTCCCCGTGCCATTTTGCCAGTCCTACCATCTCCCAATGTGCCTACATCTCTATTTATAAAGCCAAGGAGCCCAAGTGCCTTCTTAACAGGCTTCTCAACTTCTCCTGCTGCCTTCAAAGATTTGTATACGTACGCCCCCAGTTCCCTTTACTCCTGCTCCCCTTTAAAATTGTACCAGTTAGTTTATATTGCCATTCCTCATGCTTTCTATAAAAATGTATCACTTCATCATTCTCTACATTAAATTTTATCTGCTTTTACCAGTCTGTCTGAGCCTTCCTGAAGTCTGTTCCTATCCTCCTCAATGTTTATTATAGTTGAGTTTCGTGTCATCTGCAAACTTCTGAAATTATGCCCTGTATATCTAAGTCCAGGTCATTCATGTATATCAAAAAGAACAGTGGTTCTAAATTCATATTCATGCAGCTGCTGCCCCTTTAATCTCATGGACTTTTGCTAGCAGGTTTGTTATGTGGACTTTATAAAATACCTTTTTAAAGGTCATATACACAATTTACTACCCTCATCAACCCTCTCCGTTACTTCATCGAAGAATTCAAATCAAGTTGGTCAAACATGATTTGCCTTTAATAAATCAATGCTGGGTTTCATTTACTAATCCATATTTTTCCAAGTGACAATTTTATCCTATCCTGGATTATTGTATCTAGAAGTTTTACTCACCTCTGCCTCTTTCATTTTTTGAATGGGGTGTATCATTCACAATCCTCCTGTCCTATCTAAGGAGGATTGGATGGTTGTGGCCAGAGCTTCTGCAATTTCCACTCTCACTTGCCTCAGCAACCTAGGATGATTCACATCCAGGGTGGGTGACTTTTCTACTTAGAGCGCTGCTAACCTTTTAAGTACCTCCTCTGTTTATATCCTATCCAATTTCTCTACTACCTCATTTACTATGACGTTGGCAGCATCCTCTTCTTTAGTAAAAAAAGATGCAAAGTACTCATTTAGTACCTAAGCCATGCCCTCTGCCTCCGCAAGTGGATCGTTTTGGTTCCAAATCGGCCCAACAATTCCTTTGACCACCCTTTTACCACTCATATGTTTACAGAAGACTTTTGGATTCCCTTTTATGTTACCCGCTAATCTATGCTCCTAGACTCTGCTGCTCTTATTCCCTTTTTCAGCTCTCCTGTGTACTTTCTGTATTCATCTTGGTTCTCAACTGTATTATAAATCTGACATTTATCATAAGCCCCCTTTTCCTATTTAATTCTCGATATCTTTAATCATCTAGGGAGCTCCATCTTTGTAATCCCTTCCTTTCCCCCTCATGGGAATGTGTCTAGTCTGTATACAAACTATCTCCTCTTTGATGGCCTACCATTGCTCATTTACTATTTTACCTGCCAATCTTTGATTCCAATCCACCAGGGTCAGATCTCACTAAACTTAGCCCTCCTCCAGATGAGTATTTTCACACACAATTTTTCCTGGCCCTTTTCCATAACTATTCTAAACCTAATGGTGGTAAAATTTGAGGTTTGAATTTTATTTTTAAATCTTTACTCCTCAATTTTGTATTTTCTCTTCTGAAGGCATTTAGTTTGCAGGGCTACAGTTCCAAGAACACCAAGCACTCTGCAGTATCTTGCTAAGTGGCCAGCATTCATGTGCGAGCCAGACACCTAGTGCCAGCAGTTGTTTGAATACCTGAATACAGATTTATTAAAAAGTCTGCTAACTCTCAAAGTGTAAAGATACATGGTTAGGTTGATGTATAATCTGCAACTGAATGAGACTTCCTTAACCTAGTTCTGAACTATGTTTTAAAGTATACTTTGTAGCATCAATGTTAATTCATAAAATATAATTTTAATTTCAAATTACTGACAAGGTATTTAAGAAAGACAAATTGGAGAAGTATATTATTTTTACATCTCAGAACCATGGAGCCTTGGGTAAAATAGTTAAAAAAGGCAACAACTTCAGGAGATTAACTTTATAAGAATACATTGTGCAAATTAACAGTTACTATTTAATTCTACAGTTATTGACTTTTGAACTATAGTCACTATTATTTTTTGATGTCGACTGCTTGGGTTAGTAAAATGTTTCACAGAGTAAACCATCATTAGCTCAACAATAAAACATGTTAAAATGCAATTATGTGAAATGACATCTAAAGTTTTAAGACTGGTAATACGCATGCAGATTTACAAACCGTGTCTTTAGGGTGGCCCAATAGGAAGAAATATGGGGACCCATGCTTGTCACTTTTCATGCACATGGAGAGACTGGAAGGTACCATTCCTAAAGGAAGGGGAGGAACAGCCTAGGACCAATCATTAGAATTAACCAGTGACATAGATATTAACATGACTGTGAGCACAAAGATATCTAGTAAGCTGTTTAGCATAGTAAAGTAGAAAATTTAAAACAGGAAAGAATTAAGTTGAAACAAACTGCAAGATAGTAAAACATGCAGAAAGTTAAATTATTAGCAAGACATGAAAACATAGATTATTTACTCCTAGTTATTAGTTGTATTTTTTAAAGCTATGTATAGTTGTAATCTGCAGTGCTCCTAATAAATCACAATTGGCAACCAACTATCAATTAACCCTTAACATTAGAATGACATTTTGAATCGTATTTATTTACTCTTTAATATGCCAGTATTTTGAAGCATGTTGATCCATGCCTTGCTAGAGGAAGAGAAAAGCTGGTTTGATTAGCAAACTTTTATTTGACTGAAACAGAAGGCAATGCATTGTCAATTAAGTTAGGTCAGCAGAAATTAATAGAGCTTGCAATTAAATTTTTATGCCAAAATTCAACCAGCTACACAGTATATGTTTAAGTGTACAGCTGCAGCGTTATAAACTATAATTTTGTCTTAACTTGATTGGTAGCTAGTTGCCAAACTAACACACTTTACTGGTACCTAAAAAGGCTGTTAAGATACTGCTTTATTCTTTATTAGTTGGCTGTGTTTGCTGACAATGCAACCACTAGGTGGCGCAGTACTGGCACATGCACAAATGCAGCCTTATCCACTGAAACATCACTGTCTGTGACGTCTCAGGCAGCTGCCAGTAATAAAGATGGCGCTGTTCAATTTATCACAAAAACAAATTAAATCCAAATCCCTTCAATGGCTGTGATCGCTGCTTCCATCCCACCCTCAACAGTATCCCGCTCTCTCCTATCATTGTGCTTCTCTTTGCCATGCCCTCCCACACCCATCTGCTCACTGCTCGCTCCCCACCTCAACACTGCCTCCCTGCCTTACCACTGCTTCCCCTCAGGCACTTGTTCCCCACCTCACCGCTGCCTCCCCTCAGCCACTACTCCCCGCCTCACCGCTGCCTCCCTTTAGCCACTTGTTCCTGGCCTAGCCGCATCCCCCTCTCGGTGGCTCGCTCCCTGCATCGCCACTGCCTCCCCTCGGTCGCTCACTCCACCCTCGGCGGCTCGTTCCCCGCCACTTCTCTGGATGGTGCGGCGGGGAGCGATTGGCCGAGGGAGGGAAGCGGCGAGCGAGCGGCTGAAGAGGCGCAGTGGAGGGCGAGCAGCCGGGGTGAGGTGTGGGGTGGGGAGGAGAATCGGGAGCGAACAGATGAGGGGGGGGGGGAAACGGTGAGTACAGGAGCGAGTGGCCAAGGAGAAGGGGAAAGCGGAGAGGCGGGGAGCGATTGGCCGAGGGGGGACGTGGCGAGGCCGGGAGCGAGCGGCCGAGGGTTGGGGGGGGGGTATGGGGGGGAATGGCGAGGCGAGTGGGAAGCGAGCAACTTACAGGGGGTGCTACTGTTGGGGGGGGATGGAGGCAGCGATTGCAGCCATTGAGGAGTGAGGCAACGCTCCGACATCATTATATCTGGCGTCATTGCGTGGTGACTTTGGTGCGCGTACACGCAGATTCATACTGGCAGGCTGGCAAATGTTTGGACGCACTGACGTCGGCGATTGCTCTGCGCATGCTCTGCGTTGCCAGGAAACACTCTGTTGTTAGTTACGTGGCAAGTGAGCTGGTCTAGAATATGAAACCCACCATACTCAGGCACTTGACCTGTCCCCCGTTTAAGGAGGAGACGCACTCTTCTCCCTCCAGATTTGATCAGCTCTATTGCTCTGGCATGGGTCATTTCTCTTGTGTTTTCTCCATTGATTTCAATAATTTGATCCCCAACCTGTTAGGAACAAAAATAAAAATCAGGTGAGGACACAATGAAGCACTGAACAGCACTAATGCATAGCTATCAGTAAACTGTTGGTAAGATTCCAGTTACTGAAATGGAAATGTCTATCTTTATTTTATGAAGATTTTTCAAATAACTGAAGTTAAAATGGATGTTAGCCTTAGGATTGCTCATCCTCCCAGATTCTTCTGAAGTCTCCAGCAATTACAGATTAATCGGCCACTGCTGCGAGCAACCAAAATTAAAATTCAAAGATTAATAGAGCATTAAACCTATTGGGCATTTCTTGCATTTGCCTCGAGCACTTTAAATTATAAGTTATAAAATTACTGGAGATGAGATAAAAGGCTAATTGACCGGATGGGGTGGTTGGAAGTGGAAAGTCTTTTAAGGAAACTTGCGGAAATACCTTCAACTATGGAAGGCAGCGCTAGCTGTCCTGTCTCTCTCACATTGAAAATGGAGGATAGCAGACAATGGCCGAGATTTTACAGTGGTAATGACGGCAAAATTGTCAATGTTCGCCTTCATTCTCAATTGAAACTGACAACAGCTTCGGGAGTTCACACATGAAAGACTAACATGAAAATCAGACGTTTCTGTCAGTGATTCTACACTCCTTCAGAGGGTGTGCTGTTGAGGTCCTCCTAGAATGTAATCCCTAAGCAATCAGAGAATCGACGAGAACTTCTACTTTTTGCTGTAAATACCCTTGAGAAAGTTAAACATTTTTGAATGTGGTGTAATACGGTTTTTAACGGTGTACTAACTTCACAATACTACTAAACACCCTCACTGGCCTTGAAAAGCTAATTTTTTACTTGTGGAATGTCAAATTTCTACATTATGATGAAAGATTTCACACAATTTTAATTCTTTTTTTGACGTTTGCTTATATTGATATTTTAGCTTCTATTTTAATCCTATCATAATCATTTTACTATCTGAAAATTTGAATTAAAAGTGAGGGATAAAGTACCTTTAACTTCTTGGTTTGCTGTCTATGAGAATAATTCAATGTGATTGGCTTCAAACCCTGCTTGCATCAGTGCTACTGCACATCTGGAGATCCCCTTGACATTGGCACCAGAATTAAACTGACATTGGGAAAGGGGAAGTCTGTGCCACAGAAATTGCTAGATCTTTGTGGGCAGCTTTCTTTGAGGACAGCGGCAAATGCAATTGCTTTGCAGCTGACCGCAAAATATAGTCCAATCTGTTTTCGAGAAATGGACAAATGCCTATGTTCAGAAATGAATTAAATTAAAGTTACTTTGAAGCCTGAGACAGTTTATTTGAAATTTAATATATGCAGATTGACAGACATAGTTAAGATCAGGTTCTGATGAAAGGTCATCAACCTGAAATGGTAACTGTTTCTCTGTCCACAGATGCTACCAGACCTGCTGTGCATTTCCTGCATTTATATTTTATATGTTTATATTTCAGATTTCCAGCAATCTCAGTATTTTGCTTAGATCAGGTTATTGTTGTTTCCGTATCTTCACACTCTTTCTTTGGAGAATAGTGTGAAGTACTGGAAGGATTTGCTGGCTGATTAACAGTCTGATTAGCTATGACATGAATGCTCCTTCCATAGAAAGACTTGCATTTCTTTAGCGCCTTTCACAACCTCAGGCCACCTAAAAACTCTTCATAGCCAATGAAGTACTTTTGAAGTATAGTCAATGTTGTAATGTAGGAAATATGGCAGCCAATTCGCAAGAACTCACAGTGATGTGATGATTGTGGAAATGAGGGTTCACACTAATCAAGTACCTCCATATCCTGGGCTATCTGTGGGATTAGTACACAAAGTGTTAAAACAGCTTTCTAGTGAGGCATTGTGAAAGCGGGCCTTATGGCAAGGATGCTTTTTGAAGAGCTGATGAATGTGCGAAATTCACTCATCCATGTTTCTGATGGTCTGGAAGGTGTTAATCTGGTCACTTGTCTTAATAGCAATTAAAGGATCATAGGAGTTTTTGAGGGCATTATAACCATGAAGCTTAAGAGGGCAATATAACCGTGGTAACAGAATATTAGAACACATTGAAAAGACTTAAGTGCATTTTGCTGCCTTCATGTTGTTATTCTAATGTCCCTTGTATGTATCTTTAATGTACTATGACTTAGTGGTAGTATGCATGGCATGTAGAGATCAAAGACAGAAGTAGTGTCAGAATTGTGAGTGAACCACTCTATGCTGTACTCAGTTGGAATCGTGAAATGTGACATTCCTGAGCGCACAAACTGGACTGTGATCTCTCATTAAAGACTGATTCTGTATCATTACAATTGCATATGACTGCAGTCTGATGTTTAAAGTAACAAAATGAATTAGAAGAAAGCAGTCCAACACCACAAACAGTAATGTGATGCTGACTGGCTAATCTGTTTAATGATATTGATAGAGGGACAAATTGGCCCAGGACACCTATGAGATTTCCCCTGTATTTCTTTGAAATAATGCTGTGAGATCTGTTATGTCCATCTGAGGGGACAAATAGGACCTCAATTTAACATCTGATCCAAAAAACAGCACCTCTGGCAGTACAGCATCCCTCAGTACTGGACTGAAATGCCAGCCTAAATTTTGTGCTCAAAACCGGGGGGGGGGGGGGGGTGGGGTGGAATGTGAGCTGCGAGGAGGATGCAAAGAGGCTCCAATGTGATTTGGACAAGTTGGGTGAGTGGGAAAATACATGGCAGATGCAGTTTAACATGGATAAATGTGAGGTTATCCACTTTGGTTGTAAAAACAAAAAGGCAGATTATTATCTGAATGGTGATAGATTGGGAAAGGGGAGGTGCAACGAGACCTGGTGTCCTTGTTTACTAGTCGCTGAAAGCAAGCATTCAGGTGCAGCAAGCAGTTAGGAAGGCGAATGGTATGTTGGCCTTCATTGCAAGAGGATTTGAGTACAGGAGCAAGGATGTCTTACTGCAGTTATACAGGGCCTTGGTGAGACCACATCTGGAGTATTGTGTGTAGTTTTGGTCTCCTTATCTGAGGAAGGATGTTCTTGCCATGGAGGGAGTGCAAAGAAGATTTACTAGGCTGATTCCTGGGATGGCAGGATTGATGTATGAGAAGAGATTGGGTTGACTAGGCCTATATTCACTAGAATTTAGAAGAATGAGAGGGGATCTCATAGAAACCTATAAAATTCTAACAGGACTAGACAGTCTAGATGCCGGGAGGATGTTCCCGATGGCTGGGGAGTCCAGAACCAGGGGTCACAGTCTCAGGATATGGGGTATGCCATTTAGAACCGAGATGGGGAGAGATTTCTTTACTTGGAGGATGGTGAACCTGTGGAATTCTCTACCGCAGAAGGCAGTGGAGGCCAAGTCATTAAATATATTCAAGAAGGAGATAGATATATTTCTTAATGCCAAAGGGATCAAGGGATATGGGGAGAAAGCGGGAACAGAGTACTGAATTAGACGATTAGCCATGATCTTTTTTGAATGGCGGAGCAGGCCTGAAGGGCCGAATGGCCTACTCCTGCTCCTATTTTCTATGCTTCTATGTTTCAAATATCTAGAGTGGAACTTAAACCCACAACCTTCGGACTCGGAGGCGAGAACGCTATCAACTCAACTATTGCCATGGAATTAATATGGCTGAAGTGGCCTTTCTCACCTTTAACTATTTTGGGATAACCCGCAAGTCATTCCGCCGAGTATAATTGTGCTTGGATTGGAAATCTCTTGCTATTAATTTTTTCTCTATTAAGCAAGTGTTAAAAGGATAGTATTATCAGGTTAACTGAAGTGACAACTCTAGAGCAAAGAGGAATATCTGCCAGTCAGGTTATGATGTTACCAGGGATAACATATTTGATTCATATCATCTTGCTGAGCTGTCTTTGGAGTGAAGCATACTGAACAAGACCTAATTTATATTTACTGTCCAGTAAGACTCCAGCATGGGACAAACTGGCTGTACTGACTGGTAAGTTACTTTTTAATGATCTGTTTCTTATCCTGTAATCCATCTGAACTTGGCAATGGAGAATAGGGTCAGGATCTGACCTAAGAGAATTGTGTTTGTCGCACTGAGGACTCCATTATACTCTAATTGGATAGGCTGTTGTGTTAATGCCACTTCAAGTATAAATGGTTACAATTGCTACAACGCAGAATACAATTTGAAGTAAAGTTTAGTATGTTGAATATATACAAATGTATTCCTTATACTGAGCAATTGTAATAACCACCTATATTTCATTCATCCATTACAAATTGCATAAAATGATCTCTTCATGGCAGACTGAATAAATAATTAAAAGAGAGACAGGGAGTTGATGTATTATGGTAGAATCATTAAAGGTAATTAAATTAAGCTAGAAACAGTGCTTTTCACTTTCTTTTGCCAATTTTCATGTGGCTGACTGAACTGGACAGATTAATAAGTGCAATTCCATGACTTCCCATAACTTATTATGCTTGGCAACTCTGAAACTCCTCCCATGAAAGCTGCATCAAACAGTAGACAGTTTTTGATTCAATCAATGTAAACTTAACATGATGTAAGAGTCAGAATTAAACCTGTTACTTTTGTACACCTCTTGCAGGAGTGAACCTTTGGCTTAATGGTACCATTGCAGCCTCTGAGTCAGAATGGCAGAGTTCAGACCCCACCTCGGATAGTGAGTGGATCCGGGTTAAACAACCAGTGGGATATTTGAATGCAGTAGGCGTGGGTGCAGATGTCAGCTCTTTCCCCATCATATGGGTTGAGGGAGCCCTCCTGTCATATAGGGATTTCAAGGCTGGACAATGAAGACTTTTGGTATCCATGGGCCATCAAACTAGACAGATTATTAGAATTAATCAGTGTATCATTAAATCGACCAGGTCCTGTACCGATGCCATTTTGCTTTTGCACCCAGATTCAAGATAATTGTCCTTAATGAATTTTCAATTCTCCAAACCTACAATGCTTGTGTCCTCAGAATGGAATTGCTAATTACGTTTACATTTTTGCCAAATTGTGGCCAGTGTGAGCTCATGTCTGCTAGGAGCTAGAATGAAACAAATAGTAGGAAATTAAATTTCTTTTTTGCCAGTTTTTTTCCTATTCCTCACCAGAAGGCACTGTATTTCTTGCCAGCTTATGGTTCCATAGGCACGGTAGCCATCAGGTTCTTCATCGAATTGTTATTACTCATGTGTGACCCTTGACACTGCGTAGTGGCAGTATATTCAACTGTTGGAGATATTATAACAATCCCAATCCTTCCCTTACTCCAATCCTACCCTCAGTTCATCTGTACAGGCACACTCTAAGTAGAGTTTGTTGGCTTTCCATCAGGAGTGGGAAGCCTGACTAATTTTTCACTCTAATTCTTAGCCATGCCACCTTACTGCTAGCCTATCTGAGATAAGGCAACTCAGCATAAATTATTGACTGAAAATTGAACATTAATACAAAGGCAAAATACCGCAGATGCTGGAAATCTGAAATAGAAACAAAAAGTGCTGGGAATACTTAGCAGGTCAGGTAGCATTTGCGGAGGGGGAAACAGAGTTAACGTTTCAGGTTGATGATCTTTCATCAGAACTGGAGAAAGTTAGAAATGTAATAGGTGTTAAGCAAGTAAAAGGGGGAAGGTGGAAAAAGAACAACAATGTCTGTGATAGAGTGAAAGACAGAAGAGATTAAATGACATGAGTTAGTGGTGCAGGGACAAAGGGAGTGGTAATGGGACAAGTAAAGAAAACAAAGACGTGCCTAGAAGAGGTTTGAATGGCAGAATGATGAACGAGCAGCTGCTGTCCGAAAGCAAAAACCTACAAAGAGAAAGGAAAACAAAATGGGGAAGAGATTATAGTCTGAAATTCTTGAACTCAATTTTGAGTCCGGAAGGCTGTAAGTGTCTAATTGAAAGATGAGGAGATGTTCCTCGAGCTTATGTTGAGCTTCATGGAACACTGCTGGAGGCTGAGGACAGAGCGGTCAGCAGGAGAGCAAGGTGGAGAATTAAAACAACAGGTGAACTGGAAGCAAACGGGAAATTTCATGAACTTTGCTTCCAATTTCCACCCTTCTCTCACCTTCACATGGTCCATCTCTGATTCTTCCCTTCCCTTCCTTGACTTCTCTATCTCCATTTCTGGGGAAAGGCTATCCATGAGCATTCACTATAAGCCCACTGACTTCCACAGCTAACTCAACTACACTTAGTCACGCTCTGTTTCCTGTAAGGACTCCATTCCATTCTCCCAGCTTCTCCATCACATCTGTTCTGATGATGCAACCTTCCAAATCATCACTTCTTCAGTCTTCCTTTTTCCTCAACTGAGGATTCCCCCACCATGGTTGACAGGCCCTCGACCATGTCTGTCCCAAGTTCCACACCTCTGCTCTCATCCCTTCCCGTCCCTCCCAGAACTATGATAGGGTTCCCCTGGTCCTCACCTTTTACGCCTCCAGCCTCTATATTCAACAGATCACTCTCCACCATTTCTGCCACCTCCAGCATGATGCCACCACCAAACACATCTTTCCCTTCCCTTTCAACATTCTGATGGGACTATTATCTCTGCAACACCCTGGTCCACTCCTCAATCACCCCCAACACCAGCCCCCTTCCCATGGCATCTTTCAATGCAAGTGCAGGAGATGCAACACTTGCTCTTATGCCTCCTCTCTCCTCACCATCCAAGGCCCCAGACACTGCTTTCAGGTGAAACAGCGATTTATGTGCACTTCTTTTAATTTAGTATACTGTATTCGCTGCTCACAAAGTGGTCTGCTCTACATTGGGGAGTCCAAATGCAGATGGGATGCCCACTTTACGGAACAACTCAGTTCAGTCTGCAAGCATGACCCCGACCTTTTGGTCGCTTGTCATTTTAATTCTCCACCTTGCTCTCATGTTGACCTCTCTGTCCTCAGCCCCCTGCAGTGTTCCAGTGAAGTTCAACATAAGCTCGAGGAACAACTCTTCATATTTCAATTAGACACTTTACAGCCTTCCAGACTCAACAACGAGTTCAACAATTTTAGTCTGTAATCTCCGCCCCCATTTGGTTTCCTTTTTTTTTGCAGGTTTCGGTTTTACTTTCATTTGTCTTTTATTTTTGATTTCGGACAGCAGCTGTTCATCATTCTGCCATTCATACTTCCACCTGACATATCTTTTGTTTCTTTACTTGTCCCATTACCACTTCCTTTGACTCTGCATTACCAACTCCTTTGTCATTTAATCTCTCCTGTTTTCCACCCAACCACAGACCACCACCCTCTCCCTTTTTAGCTGCTTAAAACCTATTATATTTCCAATTTTTCCTATTGACCTGAAACATTAACCTTGTTTCTCTCTTTACAGATGCTGCTTGGCCTGCTGAGTATTTCCAGCATTTTCTGGTTTTATTTGTAAATTGAACATCTCTGGCTGTATGGTTCAGCAACTCAAGAGTTATCAAAGGAGCACACTGAAGATCAGTCTGGGCTGAAATCCCAAAAATGAAAGGACAGAGTCCTAACCAACTACACCACCAAGTCCACAAAAGTTAGTTCCCTTTTAAACAGATTTTATCAAATTCATGAACAGCTTTATCTTCCGCCATCAATATCATAATCACTCACAGCAAAAAGAGTGGGGAAAAAACTTAAGTTACAAACAAGCAGAGCGTGAACAATGGTCTAGAGGAGCAAGGGACAAAATAAAGCAGAAAGTAAATCAAGATAAAGCAAACAGAAGATACTGGGCTGAAACTTCAAAATAGGATCGGGAACCCGGTATCTGGATGATTTCCAGATCCGGACCCTGCACCCCAGCTGTGTTGCTAATACGACATAATCGTCAAATATAATGTCCTAATTGGGCAGAAGTCGGGCTCACCGCTCAATCATTGACACCGAGAACCTGCAGGGGGCGGGAGCTGCCTGCAGAGCATGAACGGTAAAGGCAGACTGCAGCCATGCCGTTCATGCTGATGAGAGCAGGCAGCTCTGGAGGGCCCGTGGAATAAGAGGAGGCAGCAATTTCAAAACAATACAAAAAAAGTTCTGTGCCGGGTCTGTCGCAAGATTCCTGTGGGCCCAAAACATTTCATCTTCCACCAAAAATGTTTGCCGCCTGCCCACTGTGAGCCTGACAGCTGTGCACTATCGTGTACCACATTATTCAGGCTCGCCAGAATCCTCCGTGAAAATTGCTGTATGGACCCCTCCATAAGCTTAAGGGGCTGTCAATTGGAGGCGAGTGGCTTCCCCATTCTCTTCCACCCCCCCCCCCCCACCCCCGCCAGCCATCCTCACATTGAAATAAAAGCAAAATACTGCGGATGCTGGAAATCTGAAATAAAAACAAGAAATGCTGGAACCACTCAGCAGGTCTGGCAACATCTGTGAAAAGAGAAGCAGAGTTAACGTTTCGGGTCAGTGACCCGAAGTTCCGAAGAAGGGTCACTGACCCGAAACGTGAACTCTGCTTCTCTTTCCACAGATGCTGCGAGACCTGCTGAGTGGTTCCAGCATTTCTTGTTTTTATTCCTCACATTGAACATCGCTACTGTCCCGGTGGCATCGGGTTCCAGAGACGACCTCTGGGACTGCGATTTTCAAATCAGGTCTGCACTGGCTCCTGACCCTGCGGGCCTTTGAAATCCAGCCCACTACTGATATTGAGTGTCAATATCTGAACTCTAGAAGCTTTCAAAATAAGACACTTAACTTAGCGGCATATGAGGCAAAAGCAAAATATGTGGTTATTGGCATTATAGAAACATGCCTCATCTCAGAAGATGGGTGTGAATTTAATATGCAGGAAATAGAAACAATACAAGAAAATAATTAGAGGAGGAATAGTGCATGTTCAGACAAAATTTGGAAATCAAAAAAGTAGAGCCCAGGAGAAGATACAATGAAAAAAAATTGAATATTAAAGCAAGTAGAAGACAGGGTTAATATTAGAGGCCTGCGACAAATCCCTTGAATATGATAGAAATATATGAGATGATAAGGGCATGCACAGACATTAATGTTATAACCTTGGCATATGCAAATCTAGTGACATGTTAGATTGCTCATGCATATACCTTGCCCACATACCTTTGCTCAAGTCTTGCTCAAGCTAATTGTTCTTGACAAAAAAAGTAACCAATTCAGAGGCTTTTAATGTTTTGGGCTGGGCCACACCAAAAGACAAACTTTCGTGCCTTTCCACCTAACTCATATTTTCACTCGTCGCATTCATTTTTTTTGTTCTCTTCAATGTTTGCTCTCTTTAATGCCCAAATACTATCTTTTTTCCCTTCCCTTCTGCTTATCCTTACTCATCATTCAACGGTTTGTTTTTTCCTCCCTGTCATCTCTTTCTCCCTTACTTTTATTCTCCTTTAAAAAGCAGGCAGAAGGGATACTGAAAATGCAATCTTAACAAAAAAGGAATTTAAAAAAGCTGCCTCTGATTGACCCAGTAGTTTAAGGAAGCTACAATTATCTATTTAGCTCAGTCAGCTTAAAGGCACAGTCCACCTTCTTACCTAAACATCACAACTGCACTTCAGCCTTGAGATTAGCCAAGAGCAAGACTGAAGATCCAATAGCATATATGAAAAAATGTCTTGCATGTAACACATATTTCAAACAGTAAAATTTTGTTACTGATCCAAAATGATCTGAAAGATTGTGAAAGAAAGCCAGTCACTTAATGCTGGGATTTTCTGTTCTGGGTCATGATATTCACAGGCACATTCCAATCTGGAAAGTTCCCCCCAAAAAAGGCAGGGATTAATCAAGGATAGTCAGCATGGCTTTGTCAGGGGGATATCGTATCTGACAAACTTGATTGAATTTTTCCAGGAGGTGACTAGATGTGTAGATGAGGGTAAAGCAGTTGATGTAGTCTACATGGACTTCAGTAAGGCTTTTGATAAGGTCCCACATGGGAGATTGGTTAAGAAGGTAAGAGCCTGTGGGATCCAGGGCAATTTGGCAAATTGGATCTAAAATTGGCTTAGTGGCAGGAGGCAGAGGGTGATGGTCGAGGGTCGTTTTTGCGAGTGGAAGCCTGTGACCAGTGGTGTATCGTAGGGATCGGTGATGGGACCCTTGCTGTTTGTAGTGTACATTAATGATTTAGATGTGACGATAGGAGGCATAATCAGTAAGTTCGCAGATGACATGAAAATTGGTGGTGTTGTAAATAGTGAGGAGGAAAGCCTTAGATTACAGGACGATATAGATGGGCTGGTAAGATGGGTAGAGCAGTGGCAAATGGAATTTAATCCTGAGAAGTGTGAGGTGATGCCTTTTGGGAGGACTAACAAGGCAAGGGAATATACAATGGATGGTAGGACCCTAGGAAGTACAGAAGGTCAGAGGGACCTTGGTGTACTTGTCCATAGATCACAGAAGGAAGCAGCACAGGTAGATAAGGTGGTTACGAAGGCATCTGGGATACTTGCCTTTATTAGCCGAGGCATAAAATATAAGAGCAGGGAGGTTATGATGGAGCTGTATAAAACGCTATTTAGGCTACAGCTGGAGTACTGTGTACAGTTCTGGTCACCACACTATAGGAAGAATGTGATTACACTGGAGAGAGTGCAGAGCAGATTCACCAGGATGTTGCCTGGGCTGTAAATTTCAGCTATGAAGAGAGACTGAAAAGGCTAGGGTTGTTTTCCTTAGAGCAGAGAAGGCTCAGGGGGCTCCTGATTGAGGTATACAAAATTATGAGGGGCATTGATAGCATAGATAGGAAGAAACTTTTTCCATTAGCGGAGGGGGTCAATAACCAGGGAGCATAGATTTAAGGTAAAGGGCAGGAGGTTTAGAGGGGATTTGAGGAAAAATGTTTTCACCCAGAGGATGGTTGGAATCTGGAACACACTGCCTGAAGAGGTGGTCAAGGCAGGAACCCTCACAACATTTAAGAAGTATTTAGATGAGCACTTGAAACGCCATAGCATACAAGGCTACAGGCCAAGTGCTGGAAAATGGGATTTGGATGGATAGGTGCTTGATGGCTGGCACAGACACGATGGGCCGAAGGGCCTGTTTCTGTGCTGTAGAACTCAATGACTCTATGTTGAAAATGTATACTGTGGTAACAAAGGGGTTAAAAGAGTACCTACAGAATAAAGCACCGTCAGATAGATTGGGATTATGATCAATTGATCAGAAGCTGCTACAAAATGAAAGGAAGTAACATTCAGCAGGAGCTGGCAGTGAGGTGACAGTGTCTAGCGTAGCAGGAGTATGTCAAAGCTTATCTCTGCCTGCAAACAATTAAAGTGACAGATCATGAAGAATGATGCTTGAACACAGGAGTGAGAAAGTAAGAGAAACGTAGTTTTCAGACATAAACTGTATATGATATAATATGGAAATGACAATGTGTGAGCGGCTTTGAAACATACATATAAAGTCTGTGGGAAGAGGACATTGTAGTTGTCACACTGTTCCGATAAAAAGCTATAAAAGATAATACAAACTTTGCTTAATCAGATTTAAACTAGGACATCTGCAGCTCAACTTTTGCAACCTGATCAGTCCCCAGGCTAGCTATACTCTGGTCTTTAAGAATTGCAACTAATAGTGAATCAATAATTGCCTTTCTCTACAAGCATACCAAGTGGTGACCTTTGCAATTAAGAAGCTCAACCGAGTCATGTATTTCAGTGGCCTAATTTCCAACACAGCTTAAACAACAACAGTTAAACTTTTAGGAATAGATAAAAAAAATAAAGGAAAACACTTCTGATTTATAAAGCAGTGTATGACATGACTTACTGTGAACAATGCCATGGAAGATTCGCCAGTTATACAAGCATATAACAATTCAATTTAAAGATTTGAGTTTCTAAGCAGATTGGGCCAGATTTTGCAGTCAGAGGTGAATGAAGGGCACCAGTCATTGATTACACTTAATGCTTGCCCACAGATGTTCAATGGGGTTTTGCACTGGAACTTGTGTTGATTGGTAATCCAAAACAGTATGGCACCCCCTATAGGAGACAGGGACCTGTGTGAACAGGGCAAACAACTGTGTAACTCCTTAACCAATCAGACTGAAGAATTTGTAATGAGGTTTGCCAAGTCTGAACCAGTAAGTGTAAGTGAGAATGTTGAATTCAATGCCAAATCATTTATTTATTTATTTAGAGATACAGCACTGAAACAGGCCCTTCAGCCCACCGAGTCTGTGTCGACAAACAACCACCCACTAATCCTACATTAACCCCATATTCCCTACCACATCCCCACCATTCTCCTACCACCTACCTACACTAGGGACAATTTTCAATGGCCAATTTACCTATCAACCTGCAAGTCTTTGGCTGTGGGAGGAAACCGCAGCACCCGGCAGAAACCCACGTGGTCACAGGGAGAACTAGCAAACTCCGCACAGGCAGTACCCAGAACTGAACCCTGGAGCTGTGAGGCTGCGGTGCTAACCACTGTGCCGCCCTTTGTACAGAAAATGAAATCAAGGGACAGAAAGAAAGATGGAATTGAGAGAGATAATTAAAATCTAAAGGAATGAGACGCCACAGTTGTAAAAATTAATTTTCAGTGCTAAATAGGTGTTTGGCAGTAATTAAGACTTAGCACAGCAAGTACATGCTCCAAAGTATCAGCTATGCATAGTCTCCTTAAAGGTCCCTGAATCATGATTGATTCTTTAGTTAAAAGTAAAACATTAACTAACCCTGATGGCTCAGTTGGCATATGGACCACCATGTGTGATAATGAACTATAACAATCTGTTAGCTCCCAGGACTGATCCATGGTCTGTGTGAATCAGCTTATTTTAATGGGGATAGCGTAAACAGTCTAATATTTCCCTTGGTATTCACAGGGAAGAGAGTGGAGAAGGTTACCTAGTGAGTACGGCTAACGTTGTCAGGTTTGACGTCACACAGGCTGCTGCATCAGTGATGATGTGTTCAAACTAGCAGCTTCTGCACTGTAAAGTAAGAAATGCTGTGCTTTTTATTTACACCTTTCAGTACATACAAGAGATTTCATGCCAGAAGTGACACTCTAAAAATAATGCTTAGGAACGATGGGGCAGACACGTTGTGTCAAGTGGCCTCTTTCTGTGCCGTAAACTTTCTATGATTCTATTTTGGTAGAGTCTTGGTTGATTTTATATTTTCTGAAAGTCTCTTGTGTAAAGTCCACAATACAGTGAAAATACAAGCCACGATATTTTGAGTACACTGAAACACCATAGTACACTGAATCAAAAGGAAATTTTCGGCTTACCCTCATTCTCCCATTTCTGATCGCTGGACCATCTTCTGCCAAGCGCAGTACATATAGATCCATTTTATACTCTCGGCCTCCACGAATGCTAAATCCAAATCCTTTGGCACCTTTCTCCAGATCAACCGTAAAGTAATCAAAATCCTATACGTAAATATAAAGGAAGAATAAACTATACACAAAACCCCATTGTTCCCAGATTTTAGCAACCCAACACACATTAACAGTTTTCAGCCTAAATTAAAATATTGAAACTCAATAAAATTAAATCAAAAAAGATTTAATTCCTGACATTTTGAAAAAGCAGCAGTGCAGAGATAATGTTTAGGCTAACAAAAGAACAACTCAATATGCATGTTAGAATTCTATTGTATATCCACCCACAATCAGGTCTTTAATGTGCCCATGAACTTTTGCTTTAATCAGTTTATATAGTCAGTATAGTGCCATCCCGTGCAAGGACATAATAATGCTGAACAAAAGGACCCGGGTTCGATTCTGGGTACTGCCTGTGCGGAGTTTGCAAGTTCTCCCTGTGACTGCGTGGGTTTTCGCCGGGTGCTCCGGTTTCCTCCCACAGCCAAAGACTTGTAGGTTGATAGGTAAATTGGCCATTGTAAATTGCCCCTAGTGTAGGTAGGTGGTAGGGAATATGGGATTACTGTAGGGTTAGTATAAATGGGTGGTTGTTTGTCGGCACAGACTCGGTGGGCTGAAGGGCCTGTTTCAGTGCTGTATCTCTAAATAAATAAATAAATAAAATTATATGTCCTTTCCTCAAAAATTGCCAGAGCGTAAAGGTTACATGATGAAGCACCTATGTCATAACTCGCAGAATAACTGCTTTAAAGCAGAACTGCCAAACATGTACAGCGCATCCTGGACTTTGTTTCACCTTACAATGCATATAACAGATTCCATACTAGGAGTGATAATTTATGAAGTAAGTCCATGGTGGGTATAACTACAGGTCACTTACACATAAATACAATTTAAAATATTCCAGCACATATTTTCTACTGGACTCTTTGAAATGTGGATGATGAACGGTGTTTGACTATTAGTACTTCCCACTGGTTAATCATATAGGTAGACCAGCATAATGAGTGTAGTCAAATTCCTAAATCAAATGTGACAAACCAAACACTTAAATAAAGATAAAAATTTGCCTGTTCATCTTGGCAGCATTCCACAAATGCAAATTTTTAAAATCATATATTAAAGTAATAGATTTCATTTTTAGAATTTATATATAAAACATTCAGGTCAATTTTAAATCAATTGCAACTGTTTTCTCCCCCAGTTTTACTGGGCAGCCTCCCCACGCGCTGGCAGGCCCTCCACATGACGGCGGGCCCTCCTGACGCAGGCAAAATGTCTGTGGAGGCGGCAAATGGGCTTTAATTGGCCACTTAAGTGGCTCAATTGGCTCAATCTGGTGGGCAGATGAGCTGCCAACTTTACCACCTGGCAATAAGGCCTGGGGGTGGGAAGGTGTCAGGCTTCCCTCCCGTGCCTTCCTCCACTATTTTGCCAGCCCTCCCGCCTCCCAACTCATTGCCAATGGGCCAGGAAAATTCCGGTCAGTATCTCCCCATAATTGCATTAAGTGCTTATTCCATCGAAACCTGATTTTACTGCTATTATTTCCTATTTCTTATTTGAATATTGTTTGACATGCATTTGTTTACTTGTACAATGTTCTAACCTGATGAATCATTTTGTCAGCCAGTTCTGTTCAATATCTCAATTTACCTCTTAAACTTGTAATAATCAGCATTAATTTAAAGTATTAATTCATGTGGCGCTACAGTATTGTATGGAATTATTAATAATTGACTTTCTTTTTCTAAGCAGTGAGATATCCAGAGGTCTGGACTAAATAAGCTTACTCCACTGTCACATAATGACATTGCACATCAAGATATTCCTTGAAGTGTGGTTACTTAATTCCCCTATCTCCTTATTTCCAGGAAACCTGATTTTACTTAATTGTATTTGTAAAAAATAAACTAAATAAATGGAAAACAATAGAATGATTGTCATTTCTACTGCACTGAAGAGGCCGAAGATTTGGCACAGTTGGTGTAGGTGCCACGTCAATAATTGTAGATATAGTAATAATCACTGGGTTTCTCTATCCTTCAAATCATCTTCATTGCTTTTATTGCAACCTTTAAGTGTTTTACCCTGTGCACAATCTCCCTTTCCCTTCACCTCTAACAAAGAAAAGGCTGGCTTTGACAATAAGCAACCACTATGCAAGGCATATGCAAACCTGCCATGATTCAAATCCTCAGACTGCAGCTTCCATGAGTTATGCCATGGAGGTATGGAATGCAGACTTCAGTCTATGATTTTCTGTCTCCGCAAAACACTGATGTGACAGTTTTATGAAACTAACCCTGGAGATAGAGCATTAGTTACAGGAGGTAATATCTGGGAAAGTAATTTTTGTTCAAAACTTTTCCCCACTTTATAGGGAAAATATGTCATTAAATACATAACGTTTGATTTAGCAAACTTAGTTTTCTGAGCTGCTAGAATACCCCATTCTGGATTCCCAGTTGGGAGGGATGGAAAATCTGAAGGTCAGTCACCTAAGCTACTCTCACGTGACCAACTACCTAGCAGCACTATGGATGCTTAGGCACAGGACTGCGGCCTTCCTCTTGAGCAGAAAGATATGCGGTGTGGAGACGCTCCATGGGCTGAATTTTCAGGCCCCGCAAGGTGCAGGAACAGAGGCAGGCGGGGCCTGAAAATAAGAGCACTGGTCAGCATGCCAGCTTCCCGACATCATTCTTAGCGCCGGCCAATTTAGTGGACATGAGTTTGGAGCTGGCAGAGCCATCTGCCGCATGTGGCAGGTAGCCAATTAGGCACGTTAAGGCCTTGTTAAGTCCAATTAAAGAAATCTTCCCGTCGGACACCAGTTTCCCGCACTGGCAGGGTCCAGTTTAAGTGCCTGGAGGTGAGCACCCAGTGGTAGGCTGGGGGTGGGGGCCAGCTCTCCAGCCTGGCCTAGAGGCCCTCCCTGCCTGCCTGGATGTGAGAACCGTTTTTAAAAAGTTGGTGAGGGCGCCTCCATGTTGAAGTCCGCTCTCTGTTACTTACCTGCCACCACAGCCTGTTGCTCCTCTCAAACTGGAAGGCGTCTGATTGGCCCTCTGGTTTTGAGAACCCGTCAGCACCTTTAATTAGACGGAGAACCTATCCCTATGCCAATTAAGGGGGGCACCACCGTAAAAATCTGAATGAATGACTGTCTCCCCCTTGGGGTAGGTTTGGGACCCAGAAAGAGTCTTGACTGATTCCTGCCCCCATTGGGAAAATCCAGCCCCATGAAGGGATAACAGAACAAAATCAAGTTACTGGGGAGTGAAATGAATCTACTTCCACTTGCAATTCACCTTTTTCACAGAAGTTACTCTGTGTAATGTCTTATGAGTCAGGTTCAGGAATTCTGATGCAATCCTCACTCATATTACTGCATGGCACTTGCCTGTAATGTCATTGTTGGTCTTATTTAGTCAGTTAAGAAATAATGACCAGAAGAAAGAAGTGTCTCCTCAAAGCTATGTTGCTATCCTGTGGTTTTGCAGTGGGCATTTATTTCTAGTATTTGTAAAAGGGTTAAAGGTTAGTCCATCAGCACATTGACATACAGGTTGTATTGGATTCTGTTGTCTGAGCTGTCGGGTGAACCTGGGGAAATCTGTATGACCAGGTGGTAGTGTCATTTTCTGGGCTCCCTTATCAAGTGGGATGATATCTTGAACTAAAAATAATTTCCCCAAATTTTACCTCCTTTTTAACTAATGCTGTATCTCGAGAGTTGCTTTCAGAAAATTACCACATTGGTGATAGACAATGATGCATTAATCAAATTCAACTGAAGATATAAAGTGTCAAAATTACAAATGCTGCAAATTTGAGATTAAACTAGAAGTTACTGCAAAGACAGAAGAATTGCCAGCATGTGAAATGAGCTAAGTTGGGATAACATTTGGATTATAGATCAAAGGATCTACACAAAATCTAAAAATTATCCCATCTTTTTGTGTTTCAGAGGTTGATGCACGTGCTGTGTATTTATAGCATTTACTGTCTTTATTTTAACTGATACTATAAACCTGTGTGTTTTTACCTTTTATGAAAACACAAGGGAGGTTTTTTAGCTTTTGGCGATGGTGTAAAATAAATGATACTGAATTAGCTGCCCATTACGCACTCTGCCTGATTTCCCTTTCTATTGAAGTTAATTGAAATTAAAATTAGTCAAGGTGTATAACTGGCAGACAATTCAATTTCATCCATTTTACATTGCTATCAAAAGTTAAAATGACCCCCAAGCCTTCTATATATTAAATTTTACGTTTGTGAGTTTCACCTGCGGCAGCATGTATTGGGAAATCAGGGAATTGGACCCAATACTCCAGCTGAGGTCGAACCAGTGATTTATAGATGTTTAGCATAATTTCCTTGCTGTTATACTCTCTTCCTCTATTGATAAAGCCAAGGATCCATATGCCTTTTCAACAACTTAATCAACTCATCCTGCCACCTTCAAAGCTTAGTGTATATGAACCTCCAGGTATATCTGTTTATGCACTAATTTTAAAATTGTACCACTTAGTTTATAATCTACCTTCCACAGTGCATAGTATGATTAGAAAAAGTCAGCATGGTTTTATGAAAAGAAAATCCTGTTTGACAAATTTATTAGAGCTTTTTGAGGATGTAACTAATAGGGTAGATAAAGAGGAACCAGTAGATGTAGTATACTTGGATTTCCAAAAGGCATTCAATAAGGTGCCACACAATAGGCAAAATAAGGGCTCATGGAGTTGAGGGTAATATATTAGCATGGCTAGAGGATTGGTTAATGGATAGGAAGCAAAGGGTAGGCATAAATGGGGCATTTTCAAGCTGGCAGGCTGTGACGAGTGGAGTGCCGCAAGGATCAGTGCTGGGGTCTCAGCTATTTACAACCTATATTGATTGCTTAGCTGAAGAGGCAGACAGCAATGTATCTATGTTTGCTGATGATACAAAGATAGGTGGAAATGCAAGCTGTGAGGAGGACACAGAGAGGCTCCAAAGAGATATGGACAGGTTAAGTGAGTGGGCAACAAATTGTGAGGCTATTCACTTTGGTTGTAAGAATAAAAGAGCAGAATGTTTTTTAAAAGGTGTGAAACGTGCAAATGTTGATGTTCAGAGAGAATTGGGTGCACTTGTACAAGGAACACAAAGTTAGCATGCGGGTATAGTAAGCGATTAGAAAAAAAATGGCATCTTGGCCTTTATTGCAAGGGGATTGGAGTACAAGAATGAAGAAGTCTTGCTAGAATTGTACAGAGCCTTTGTGAGACCACACCTGGAATACTATGTGCAGTTTTGGTTTCCATATTTAAGAAGGATATACTTGCACTGGAGGGAGTACAGTGAAGGTTCACTAGATTGGTCCCTGGGATGAGAAGGTTGTCTTACGATGAGGGGCTGAGTAAATTGGACTGATATTCTCTGGAGTTTAGATGAATGAGAGGTGATCGCATTGAAATTTACAAGATTCTGACGGGAAAATAAAAGCAAAATACTGTGGATGCTGAAAATCTGAACCAAAAACAGAAAGTGCTGGAAATACTCAGTAGGTGTGGAAGCATCTGTGGAGCGAGAAACAGAGATAGAAAAACATGATGTTTGGAGTCTCATACCTGTGGTTGTCTGTAATCAGATATTGCATACTGTCTATTGTCAGGAGGCTGTTGTCTGTAATCTATTAGAGGCGGCTGCCTGTAGTCCAGAGATGGTGGCTGTCGGTAATCTGATGCCGGAGGTTGTCTGTACTCTGAATATGGTGGTTGCCTAATGTCTGGTTTGACATCTTGTCTTGCTTTCACTTCTGATCTGTAACTAGATAAAAAATACTCTAAATACAAGCATTAGCAATGATCTATTTTGAGAAATGTTTAAAAGAAAATGGGATTCAATTAGTTACATTAATAATTAAACCTGAAAATAAAAACAAATTTAGAAAAGTAGTGAATTGCAAAGGCCTGCAAGCAAGTCACCCACTTGACCCCTTGGCGTGGTGAATAGTGCAGGGAATTTGGAGACTGTGTTAGTTGGTACCAGAGCAATTTGCTAGATGTCTTTTTCTATAAATGCAAACCTAATATTAAAAGGAATACCATACATAATATTGTAAACATATTCTTAATTCAGACATGAAATAGTTACTTATCTACAAAAGTACAATGTGCAACAGTTAAAAGAAAAGAACCTTATCTTCATTGAACACTAAAAATGCAACAGTATAAACTCTGTTCTTGTATCAATTCTCCTGCTCTGTTGCTCCTGCCTGGATTTTGTACTCTGCCTTTCTGCTAGATGGCAGTCTTCTTCATCAAACATTTATACCAGCCACTACAGCCAGTACTGAAGCTACACATTTTTGTCATTTTGAGGGCTGTTATTTCCAAAGCCTGATATAACACTGGGGAAGGTTTGCTGTTTGTTTTTTGCAGTGGTATCATCAATGCCTTTAATCTGTTGCCCGTCTGCCTGCTCAGGTGGATATGAAAGATCCCATGGCACTATTTGAAAAGGAGCAGGCAAGTTCTCCCTGTATCATGGTCAACATTTCTTTCTCAACCAACACCATTAAAACAGATTAACTGGTCACATATCTCATTTGCTGTCTGGGACCTTAATGTACACAGATTAGCTTCCGTGTTTGTGTAGCAACTGCAGAGAGTATGGTAATATTGTTGTTGTTATGTTACTGGATTTGGCCATCTTGTCCTCCTCCTCGACCCTATACTCACTAAATGGCAGACCACCCAACTTCCCTTCCTGGCTCCTGGTTAGCTGATACTGTTAACGGTTTTGTCTCTTCTGGTATTATCTCTCTCTCTTTCAAATTTGCCGTGGTCAACCCTCCTAAAAAAAAACACTTGACCCCTCGGTCCTTGAAAGCTATCACTCCCCCCCCCCCCCCACCTCTCTCTCCTCTCCAAAGTCCTTGAACATGTTGGAGCAACACAAATCCATGCCCAGCTTTCTCAGAATTCCATGTTTGAATCTCTCCAAACAGGTTTCTGCCCCTGTCATAGTACCAAAATGGCTCTTACCGAAGTTACAAATTACATCCTATGTAATTGTCACAAAGGTAAACTATCTCTCCTCATCCTTCCCAACCTGTCTGCAGCCTTTGGCACAGTTGATCACACCATCCCCCTTCAATGCCTCTCCACCGTCATCCAGCTGGTTGGTACTGCACTTGCTTGGTTCCATTGTTATCTATCTAAACGCAGCCAAACAATCATCTGCAATGGTTTCTCTTCCCACTCCTGCACCGTGATCTCTGGTGTCCCCCAAGGATCCATCCTTGCCCCCCTCTTATTTTTCATCTACATGTCATCCCTAGGCGACACCATCCAAAAACCATGTCAGATTCCAGATATACACTGATGACATCCAGCTATACCTCACCACCACCTTGCTTAATCCCTCCAGTGTCTCTAAATTGCCAGGCTGCTTCTCCAGTACTGGTTGAGCAGAATTTTCCTCCAACTAAATATTGGGAAGACTGAAGTCATTGTCTTTTTGGTTCCGCAACAAACTCCATTCCCTAGCACCGGTTCTAACCCTCTCCCTGACAAAGGTCTGAGGCTGGACCAGTCTGTTTGTAAACTTGGTTTCACACTTGACCCTGAGAAGAGCTTCTGACCACATGTTCATACCATCACAAACACCGCCTACTTCCAGCTCTGTAACATCACCCGACTGCACCACTGCCTCAGCTCATCCATTGAAACCCTCATCCATGCCTTTGTTATCTCTAGACTTAACTATTTCAATATACTCCTGGCCAGCCTCTACCCTCTATAAACTTGTCATCCAAAACTCTGGTGCCTTTGTCCTAACTTGCACCAAATCCCGTTCACCCATCAGCCCTGTGTTTGCTGACATGCACTGGCTCCTGGTTAAGCAACATCTTAATTTAAAAATTCCTATCCCTTTTCCAGATACCTCCATGGGCTCACCTTTCCCTATCTCTGTAATCTCCTCTAGCCCCACAACCCTCTGAGATGTGTGTTCCCTAGCTCTGGAATTTCTTCCCTAGACCTCTCCACCTCTCTAACTTCCTCTAAGATACTCATTAAAATCCACCTCTATGATCAAGAGTTGGGCGCCTGCCCTAGTATCTCCTTATGTGGCTCGGTGTCAAATTTTGTTTTCTAATGCTCCTGTGAAGCATCTTGGGACATTTTATTACATTAAATGTACTATCTAAATACAAGTTGTTGTTTTGTTGTTGTTGGCCTAGTAATCCAGAGGCCTGACTAATGATCCAGAGGCATGAGTTCAAATCCCTTCTGTGCAGCTGGGGAATTTAAATTCAGTTAATTAAATAAAACCTGAGATAAAAAGCTAGTATCAGTAATGTTGACCATAAAATAACTGGATTGTTATAAACAATGAACTACTTTGCTAATGTCCTTTAGATAAAGAGATCTGCTGTCCTTACCCAATCTGGCCCATAGCAATGTGCTTAACACTTAACTGCCTTCTGAAATAGCCTAGCAAGCCACTCAGTTGTATAAGATCGCTACAAAAAACAATAAAACCATATGGTCTGCCTGCATTGACCTAGGCACTGGACATGACAAAAGCATACACAGCCCAGTCAACCCCACAAAGTCCTTCTCACTAACATGTGAGTACTTGTGACTAGTAATAACAGACTGGTCAAGCAACAGCCTGACATAGAAATACTCTCAAAATCAGACCTTTCAGCCAATGTCCCAGACTCCTCGATCACCATCCCTAGGTATGTTCTGTCCCACCGACAGGACAGATCCACTGAGCTGGAGCCACAATGGCATACAATTAAGAGGAAGTGACCCTGGGAATCCTTAACATTGACTGTGAACCCCATGAAATTTCATTGTAGCAGGCCAAACATACGCAAGGAATCCTCCTGCTGATTGCCACTTACTGTCCTCCCTCAGCTGATGAAGAAAGCTGGGGGACTTCAATGTTTATCACCAAGAGTCGCTCGGTAGCACCATTACTGACCGAGCTGGCTGAGTCCTGAAGGATGTAGCTGTCAGACAGAGCCTGCAGCATGTGTTGAGAGAAATGACATGAGGGAAAAGTCTACTTGATTTCGTCCTCATCAATCTACTTGTCACAGATGCACCTTTCCATGACTGTATTGGTAGGACTGACCACTGCACAGTCCTTGAGGAGACAAAGTCTCACTTTCGCAGTGAGGACACCGTCCATCGTGTTGTGTGGCACTACTACAGTGATAAATGGGATAGCTTCAGAACAGATCTAGCAGCTCAAAACTGGGCATCCATGAGACAGTGTGGGCCATCAGCAGCAGAATCGTATTCTATCACGATCTGTAACCTCATGGCCCAGCTTATCCCTCACTCTACCATTACCATCAAGCCAGAATACCAACCCTAGTTCAATGAGGGGTGTAGAAGTGCATGCCAGGAGCAGCACCAGGTGTATCTGAAAATGAGGTGCTAACCTGGTGAAGCTACATTACAGAACTACCTGCACGCTGATCAGCCGAAGCAGAACAAGCAGAGCTAAATAATCTCACAACTAATGGATCAGATCAAAGCTCTGCAGTCTTGCCACATCCAGTCGTAAATCAAGGGGAACAATTAAACAACTAATGGGAGGAGGAAGCTCCATGAGCATCCCCATATTCAATGATGGCAGAGCCCAGCACATGAATGCAAAAGACAACACTGACGCACTTACCTTCAACCAGAGGTGCCAATGGATGATCCATCTCGGCCTCCTTCTGAGGTCCCCACCATCACAGAAGCCAGTCCTCAGCCAGTTTGATTCACTCCATGTGATATCAAGAAATGGCTGAGTGCACTGGATACAGCAAAGGGCCTCCAACAGCATCCAGCTGTATTGCTGAAGGCTTGTGCCCCAGAATTAGTCGCAACTCTAGCCAAGCTCTTGCAGTATAGCTACAAAACTGGCATCTAGACAACAAATTACAAAATTGCCCAGGTATTACCAACCCACAAGTCTACTCTCAATCATCTGCAAAGTGATGGTTGGTGTCACTGACAATGCTATCAATCAGCACTTACTCACCAATTACCTGTTCACCAATGCTTAGTTTGGGTTATGCTGGGACCACTCAGCACAGCTCAACTTTGGACCAACTGTGGCCGAAAGAGCTGAATTTCAGAGGTGAGGTTACAGCGAATGCCTTTGACATCAAAACAGCATTTGACTGAATGTGTCATCAAGGAGCCCTAGTAAGATTGAAGTCAATGGGACTCAGGGGAAAAACTCTACACTGGTTGGAGACATACCCAGCACAAAAGATGATGTTTCTGGTTGTCGGACCAACCATCTTCAGCTGCTTCATCAATGACCGTCCCTACATCATAAGGTCAGAAGTGGGGATGTTTGCTGATGACTGCACAGTGTTCAGTTCTATTCACAACTCCTCAGATAATGAAACATTCTGTAGCAGCATGCAGCAAGGCCTGGACAACATTCAGGTTTGGATTGATAAGTGGCAAGTAACATTTGTGCCACACAGGTGCCAGGCAATGATCATCTCTAAAAAAAAAAAAGAGGCTAACCATTGTCTTTAAAGGGAATTACAATCACTGAATCCCCAACCATCAACAACCATTAACCAGAAACATAACTGGTCAAACCACATAAATACTGTGGCTACAACAGCACGTCAGAAGCTGGGTATTCTGCCGTAACTCACCTCCTGACTCTCCAAAGCCTTTTGACCACCTACAAGACATGAATCAGGAGTGTCTTGGAATACTCTTCACTTACCTGGATGAATGCAGCTCCAACAATACTCAAGATGTTCAACACCATCCAGGACAAAGCAGCCCACTTGATTGGTACCCCATACACCATCTCAAATATTCACTCCCTCCACCACCAGTGCACTGTTGACTGTAGTGTACTATCTACAAGATGCACTGTAGCCAAGGCTTCCTCAACTGCACCTTCCAAACCTCAGACCTCTACCACCTAGAATGACAAGAGCATGGGAACACCACCACCTGCATGCTCCTCTCCAAGTCACACACCATCCTGACTTGGAAATACATCACTGTTCCTTCATTGTCAGTGGGTCAAAATCCTTGAACTCCCTACCAAACAGTACTGTGGTGCACCTACACTACACAGACTACAGTGGCTCAAGAAGGCGACTCACCACCATCCTCTCAATAAGGGATGGGCAATAATTACTGGCCTTGCCAGTGACGATCACATCCTATGAACTAATAAAAAAATGTTCTTTCATAGCTGTGTTTATAATGTTGCTACACTTCAACTCTTTCTTCCACTCCAGGATTTTGTTGAAAAGGATCACTTTAGAGAACATCAGCCATCTTATTCCTGTAATTTAATAAAGCTGTTCCAGTACAGCTACAACACTGGCATCTACCCGGCAATGTGGAAAATTGCCCTGGTATGTCCTGTGCACAAAAAGCAGGACAAGTCCAACCCGGCCAATTACCGTCCCATCAGTCTACTCTCAATCATCAGTAAAGTGATGGAAGGTGTCATCAACAGTGCCACCAAGCAGCACTTGCTTAGCAATAACCTGCTGAGTGACGCTCAGTTTGGATTCCGCCAAGGCCACTCAGCTCCTGACCTCATTACAGCCTTGGTTCAAACATGGACAAAAGAGCTGAACTCAAGAGGTGAGGTGAGAGTGACTGCCCTTGACGTCAGGCAGCATTTAACTGAGAATGGCATCAAGGAGCCCTAGCAATGGGATAGGGCCATTGAATTTCAAAAGTCAATGGGAATCAGGGGGAAAACTCTCTGCTGGTTGGAGTCATACCTAATGCAAAGGAAGATGGTTGTGGTTGTTGGAGATCAATCATCTGAGCTCCAGGACATCACTGCAGGAGTTCCACAGGGTAGTGTCCTAGGCCCAACCATCTTCAGCTGCTTCAATGACCTTCCTTCAATCATAAGGTTAGAAGTGGGGTGTTCACTGATGATTGCACAATGTTCAGCACCATTCGCAACTCCTCAGATACTGAAGCAGTCCGTGTAGAAATGCAGCAAGATCTGGACAATATCCAGGCTTGGGCTGATAAGTGGCAAGTAACATCTGCGCCACACAAGTGCCAGGCAATGACCATCTCCAACAAGAGAGAATCTAACCATCTACCCTTGACATTCAATGGCATTACCATCGCTGAATCCCCCACTGTCAACATCCTAGGGGGGACCATTGACCAGAAACTGAACTGGAGTAGCCATATAAATACTGTGGCTAAAGAGCAGATCAGAGGCTAGGAATCCTGCGGCGAGTAACTCATCTCCTGTCTCCCCAAAGCCTGTCCACCATCTACAAGGCACCAGTCAGGAGTGTGATGGAATACGCTCCACTTGCCTGGATGGGTGCAGCTCCAACAACACTCAAGAAGCTCGACACCATCCCTCTGGTGATGGCATTGACATGATAGTAGTGAATTCTGGGATTTTGACCAGGTGATGATGAAAGAACAGTGGTACGTGTCCAAGTCAGGATGATATGCACATTAGAGGGTAACCTTGAGTTAATCGTATTCCTGTGCCATTGCTGCTCTTGTCCTTTTTGGTGGTGGAGGTTGCAGGACTCTTTAAGCAGACCTGGTGAATCGCTGTAATGCATCCTCTGGATAGTACATACTGCAGCCACAGTGCGTTGGTGGTGGTGAGGCTGACACTGAGTCAAGAAAGTCAAGATGGCTAACACATTGCATTCCTCTGTAGAACCTTCCTCCATGCCTCAGGCATATGCCCTGGTGTTGGAGGAAATTCTACCCCGTTCTTTGTAAGACTGAATTGGTACTCGTTCTCTGATGGTTTTCTTTAGCTAAGTACAAGTGGAACACAATAGCAGCCTGTTGATGACAATCCCCTTTTTTATTGTTGAGAAAGTATCCCAGTGGGTGGGAGAAGGAGGAGAAGTATAAACGTGATACTTACATTGATCCTTCAACATGCAACCATTTAGTCTTTTTTAATCATATATATGTGAAGATTTACACTCTAATTATTTCAGGAAAGTCATTTAAAAGGAAAGAGATGCACAGTGGCGCAGTGGTTAGCACTGCAGCCTCACAGCTCCAGGGACCCGGGTTCGATTCTGGGTACTGCCTGTGTGGAGTTTGTAAGTTCTCCCTGTGACCGCGTGGGTTTTCGCCGGGTGCTCCGGTTTCCTCCCACAGCCAAAGACTTGCAGGTTGATAGGTAAATTGGCCATTATAAATTGCTCCTAGTGTAGGTAGGTGGTAGGAAATATGGGATTACTGCAGGGTTAGTATAAATGAGTGGTTATTGGTCAGCACAGACTTGGTGGGCTGAAGGGCCTGTTTCAGTGCTGTATCTCTCTCTAAATATTTAAAGGCTGAAAGTTCATTCTGTGCGAAAAGGGTTAAACAATTCGTAATAAATTTGTTACGATCACCTGGTTCATAGTTTGTATTAATATTTTAGAGGTCACTTTTAGTTTTGGGAAATTAAATATGTACTTGTATGAATTTCAAAAGGTTGCAGACCACCAAGATTTAAAGTTCAAAAATCTCTCTATCAGTGCTTACAGAGACAGAGTAAGAGAGATGAAAGCCATAAAATCACAGATGGCCTTGTTTAGTTGGGCAGTTGGAACCAATAAGTCTAGAAGTGTTTGCCCTTTCATTGTTAGCAATATCAGTTATTCCATGTGGGTATCAGGAATCAAAGAGAAGATTTGGAGCTAGAAATAATTAGTTTAAATTGCTACCTGGGACATCCCACATGTACCAATTGCTATGGTGGTAGAAATTGCTAGCAACATGCCTTTTTAGGGTCAGGTGTTTTCTTTTTGGGTGCTTGTTGAGACAGTCAGTCAGTTGGCTTTTGGAAAGCTGCTGGCTTCAGACAAGCAGTTGGTTTTTGGAAAGTTGTTGGCTTTGAAAGTGGTTGGACTCAGGAGCAGAGAGGTCATCGGGAACCAGGGGTGTTTCTGTTTTGAGGCAGGCCCCTGCTCAAGCTGGGATGTCCACATTCAGGAGGTGATCTCATACCTCAGAAGACAGCTAAGCAACTAAGGAAATCAAAATGAATTCCTAAGAGCCGAGGTACTCTTTGTATTGGTCCCAGGAGAAGCGAACAAAGCACCAAGATCCTGTAATGTATAGGGAAAATTATTGGGGTGGAAGTAACAGTCGAATAGGAGTGTTCTGTTGAGATTAAAGTTTGAAGTATACATCTTCATGTTCTGTTAAGATTTAAGTTTAAAATGTGTGTTTCCAAATTGTGGTGTTGAGTTAGTAGTGTTTTGCTTTGTTTAACTCTCATAACGGTAAAGTTTTTGTTTAAAACGTGAAATCTTTAGCACAATACTTTCAGTAATAACTAAGAATACGACTGTCTCTTTTTAAAAGTTAATGGTCCCCAATAGGATCGTAACCAATTGGAAGTTTCAAACATCTCATTACTAGTCTTAAAAATATTACTGCACTTTAAATATTTACATACATTTTAATAAAAACCCTTCCTGTTGTTGACATTAATATTTCAATTTGACAGCATTCTTTTTTTTCTTCTTTCTTTTGGGCCTCCTTATCTCGAGAGACAATGGATACGCGCCTGGAGGTGGTCAGTGGTTTGTGAAGCAGCGCCTGGAGTGGCTATAAAGGCCAATTCTGGAGTGACAGGCTCTTCCACAGGTGCTGCAGAGAAATTTGTTTGTTGGGGCTGTTGCACAGTTGGCTCTCCCCTTGCGCCTCTGTCTTTTTTCCTGCCAACTACTAAGTCTCTTCGACTCGCCACAATTTAGCCCTGTCTTTATGGCTGCCCGCCAGCTCTGGCGAATGCTGGCAACTGACTCCCACGACTTGTGATCAATGTCACACGATTTCATGTCGCGTTTGCAGACGTCTTTATAACGGAGACATGGACGGCCGGTGGGTCTGATACCAGTGGCGAGCTCGCTGTACAATGTGTCTTTGGGGATCCTGCCATCTTCCATGCAGCTCACATGGCCAAGCCATCTCAAGCGCCGCTGACTCAGTAGTGTGTATAAGCTGGGGATGTTGGCCGCTTCAAGGACTTCTGTGTTGGAGATATAGTCCTGCCACCTGATGCCAAGTATTCTCCGAAGGCAGCGAAGATGGAATGAATTGAGACGTCGCTCTTGGCTGGCATACGTTGTCCAGGCCTCGCTGCCGTAGAGCAAGGTACTGAGGACACAGGCCTGATACACTCGGACTTTTGTGTTCCGTGTCAGTGCGCCATTTTCCCACACTCTCTTGGCCAGTCTGAACATAGCAGTGGAAGCCTTACCCATGCGCTTGTTGATTTCTGCATCTAGAGACAGGTTACTGGTGATAGTTGAGCCTAGGTAGGTGAACTCTTGAACCTACCTAGGCTCAACTATGCTGTCTGAAAATAAGCTTAGGTAGCACCAGGAGAAGGAAATGAAAATGTGTCTGACACATAATCACTCATTAAAATAAGTGGGACAGTTTGACTTACCTGCCATTATGTCCTTGTGACTGAAGAGGAGGTGGTTGCGTTGCAGGGCTGTGTTGTGCTAAAGGGCTTTGCTGTGCCGTAGGACTCTGTTGTGCCATAGGACTATGTTGCTGTGCCATAGGACTTTGTTTTTCTGAGCCTGGTACAGAAGCAGGGCTACTCATGTCTGTGACAGGTGCAAAAATCAAAAAGGTTTCAGATTGCTGCATGGTAGATACTGTTGATTTCTGTTTTCTGCCAACATATATTATCTCAAACTGCTGCTTTGTAAAAAAAAAAAATCCTTAATACACACAGACCTGCAAGGTACTGACTTACCTTCTTGAGGGACAATGCGTAGAGTAACACTAAGGCCTGCATCTTTGATTAGTTTCACAATTTCTGCATGAGGCATGTTAATGATGGATTGCCCGTTAACTGCTAGGATGCGGTCGCCCACCTTGAGTTTTCCACAGCGATCTGCTGGGCTACCTTCAATAATACGTCCAATTTTGTGAGGCACTGCCACTAATTCGGAATTTTCATAAAAACGTTTGACAAAATGTTGAAGGAGGTCATGGGGAGAGAGAGATGAAAGACAAATATTAGTCTGATGCCAACAGCCTATTCAAAGTACAAAATATGGAAAAATGCAGACAAGAAATAACTGCTTCCATGCTCAAAGAATACTGCCACTGCTTTTCATAAAAATAGTCATATATGGTAGTGCTCTGTTTGGCATTAGTAATTTCTTTGCTAGAAGGATGCACTTTACAGGGTAGAAATTGAACTTTGTTGTGCCTGTTTTGTAGAAAAAGGTCAACATTTTCTGGCCAAAATCCTGGGGTCACTTAAAACAGGCATATGTAAATGAAAGGTTGAATGCCTATTTTAGGCTCCCTGACCTAAACTGGTCTGCAATGACTGGGGCATTTGTTGTCCCTACTTTGCTCAGGATTCTTCAGTTGCTGCTGTGGCCAAGGCATTCATCAGAGATAATTCTTATTGCATTTTACAAATTAATATAATATTTTTGACATAATACTACATCAAGCTGAATCAGCAGGTAATAAATAATTTTGTGATGATGTTGGGCTATTAGTCTCCGAATTCAGTGGCTGGAATTACAGCCCTTCATTATTTGAGAGCATTTATTACTGTATTTCAGAAATTCCGAATACTGCTCAAGCACCAGAACTATTTCTTGTATCATTGTACATGCTAACAGAGAAATATAGCAACAGCTACAAAATTGCTGATATAGTCGAAAGCTGACAACTCAAGAACAGCTCTGACGTGAAAACAAGTAGTTACAAAGGCTTTGTAACTTAAGCTGTAAGTATACCAAAAATTCCTTTACTTGAATTGGAAGCAAAACAACGTAAGCAAACGAACTTCTGAACAGGAAATATAAGGAAGGCACAAAATTGATCGTACAATTCAAAGGGTGTGTTCAGCACATGCACTGTAGAAAATTTTTAATTTTTGCATTACAATGAATCAATTTAGCTTAATTTTATGCACTCTTACTTCATAATTGATTATTAATCTTAAAAAAAAGACATTTTGATTTTCAACAGACCAACCACCATCATTTATTCAACAGGTAATTCAGCAACAATGTTCCCCCAATGGTGCGTGGGTGCCCAGCAGCTAGCAGCCTGGAAAATATCATGGTCCATGATAAATGTGCATGCCACTGTGTGACTGTGCAAAAAATTTAAACGGATCGCGCAATGAAAAAACTGGCCGCGCAGAACAACTACATTTTAGAGGGTCCGTTAAAATGAGGCACACTCATTTTAGTTACTGCTGTCACTTTTCTTCCTACACACTCCTGTGCTGCTCCCAGCTACTCTACTCTTCCCCATCAAAGCACTGCTCCCAACTTCAGCCCCTTCATTCTCATCCATTTACCCTCCCATCTGTTGCCATCCATTTCCATTTTCATCTCCTTCAATTCCCATGTATTTCCTTCCTTTCATTGTCAACCATTTCCTCACTATTCCATTCCTTGAAATACATTCATTGCCATCCGTTATCTCCTTTCACTCCCCTATTCTCCTGTTGCCACCCTTTCAACCTCTGACTATTCAGTCCTGCTGCTATCTGAGTCCAGCATTAAATACGCTGGACTGGGTACTTCTGTCCTCTCACAGCCATTGTTAGCTCTAATGGCAGGAACTGTAGCCTCTGTATACTTTCAGCAGGAACTCATATTCTTGTGAGACTGTCCTCCTTCCATAGAAGCCAGGGTGTTAAATTTGAGCAAAGGAAATTATGAAGGTATGAGGGGCAAATTGGCTGAGGTGGATTGGGAAAATACATTAAAAGGTACATAGGCAATGGATAATCTTTAAAGAAATATTACATAGCTTACAGCAACTATACATTCCTTCAAGGCACAAAAACCCCAAAAGTAAAGGCAGTCAACTGTGGATAACAAAGGAAGTTAAGGATTGTATAAGATTAAAAGAAAAGGCCTATAAAGTTGCCAGAAATAGTAGTAAGCCTGAGGATTGGGAGGATTTTAGAATACAGCAAAGGAGGACGAAGAAACAGCTAAAAGGAGAATAGAATATGAATGTAAGCTCTCAAAAAATATAAAAACAGACTGTAAAAGCTTCTACAGGTACGTAAAAAGGAAATGTTTGGCGAAGACAAATGTGGATCCATTACAGAGTCAGCAGAATTTACAATGGGGAATAGAGAAATGGCGGAGAAGCTAAATTATTACTTTGTATCTGTCTTCACTGAGGAAGATACAAGAAATCTCCCAGAATTGGAGATCCAAGGGATCAGGGGGAATGAGGAATTGAAGGAAATTAGTATTGGTAAGAAGATTGTATTGGAGAAATTAATGGGGCAGAAGGCTGGTAGATCCCCAGGACCTGATATTCTACATCCAAGAGTGTTGAAAGAGGTAGCTATGGAGATAGTGGATGCATTGGTGATCATCTTCCAAAATTCTAAAGATTCTGGAGCAGTTCCTGCAGATTGGAAGGTCGCAAATGTCACCCCACTATTTAAGAAGGGAGGGACAGAGGAAACAGGGAATTACAGACCTTGAGCCTTGCATCAGTCATTGGGAAAATGCTTGAATCTATTCTAAAGGATGTGATAAATGGACACTTGGATAATAATGATCTGATTGGTCATAAGCAACATGAATTTATGAATGGGAAATCATGTTTGATGATCCTGTTGGAGTTTTTAGAGGATGTTACTAACATAATTGATAAAGGGGAGTTGGTGGACGTGGTATACTTGGATTTTCAGAAGACTTTTGATAAAGTCCCACACAGGAGGGTGGTTAGCAAAATTAAAGCACATGGGATACGAGGTAATATACTGGCATGGATTAAGGATTGGTTAACAGGCAGAAAGTAGAGAGTAGGAATAAACGGGTCATTCTCGCGTTGGCAGGCTGTGACTACTGGGGTACCAGCTGTTCACAAGATATATCATTGATTTAGATGTGGTGACCAAATGTAGTATTTCCAAGTTCGCGGATGACACAAAACTAGGTGGGAATGTCTGTTGTGAGGAAGATGCAAAGCAGCTTCAAGGGGATTTGCACAGACTTAGTGAGTGGGCAAGAACGTAGCAGATGGAATATAATGTGGAAAAATGTGAGGTTATCTGCTTTGGTAGGGGGAATAGATGTGCAGAGTATTTCTTAAATGGTAAGAGATTAGAAAGTGTAGATGTACAAAGGGACCTGGGTGTCCTTGTCAATAAGTCACTGAAAGCTAACATGCAGGTGCAGCAAGCAATTAGGAAGGCTAATGGTATGTTAGCCTTTATCGCAAGAAGATTTGAATACATGAGTTGTGAAGTCTTGCTTCAATTGTGTAGAACCTTAGTCAGACCGCACCTGGTGTACTGCATGCAGTTTTGGTCCCCCTACCTTAGGAAGGATATAATTGCCATAGAGGGAGTGCAACGAAGATTCACCAGACTTGTTCCCGGGATGGCGGGACTGTGCTATCAAGAGAAATTGAGGAAACTGGGCCTGTATGCTATAGAGTTTCGAAGAATGAGAGGTGATCTCATTGAAACCTACAAAATATTTAAAGGGATAGACAGGGTAGATGCAGCTATGATGTTTCCCCTGGTTGTGGAGTCTAGAACCAGGGGACACAATTTCAGAATAAGGGGGAAGCCACTTAGGACAGAGATGAGGAGAAATTTCTTTACTCAGAAGGTTGTGAATCTTTAGAATTCTCTACCCCAGGGGGCTGTGGAAGCTCAGTCATTGAGTATGTTTAAAGCAGAGACCGACAGATTTCTAAATACAAATGACACAAGGGGATATGGGGATAGTGGAGGAAAAAGGCATTGAAGTGGATGATCAGCCATGATCATATTGAATGGCAGGGCAGGCTCAATGGGCTGCATGGCTTAGTCCTGCTCCTATGTTCCTAGAGAGTGGCAGTAAACCCTGCAATTAGTTTTTGCAACAGAGTTGAGGGGAGAGACGAATCTGCTCCAATACTGTCACCTGTAACACCAGATTCAGATGGCAGCAAGGGTGGTGGGGTGGTGGGGTGGGGGTGGGGTAGGCGGTGAGTGGTTCTGTCTCCATTGAGTTTTGTCAGAAAATGCTGATGCACTGACTGGGCCCCCAAATTGCTGACAGAGCTCAACAGAAATTCAGTTTACTTATTTCAGAAGATAATGCTGAAATATATAAAGAACATAAGAAATAGGAGTAGGCCATATGGCCCTTTGAACTTGCTCTGCCATTCAAGAAGAACATAGGTGATCTTCTACCTAAACTCCACTTTCCTGCCGAAGCCCCATATCCCTTGACTCCCTTAGTATCTAAAAATCTATTGATCCCAGCCTTGAATATACTCAACGATTGAGCATCCAGAGTCCTCTGGGGTCGAGAATTCCAAAGACTTGCAACTCTCCGGGTGAAGAGATTTCTCCTCATCTCAGTCCTAACTGGCTGACCTCTTATCCTGAGACTATACCCCCTGGTTCAAGACTCTCCAACCAGAGGAAACAGCTAGGTTTGAGTTTGGAGTGAGTAATCTTTCACTTGATTACATTGTCACGTATCCATCAGCACAAAGTGCATTAAAAAAAATCCTTATGCCACAGAACTATCAATAGCAGGAGATATTTGTGCTGGAGGAACATGAAGTTACTTCTGGAAGCCAATAACATGGGGACTAAAATACATTGAAATGACTTGCTGGATTGTTGCAGCTTGATAAATATTTTGTCATTATTTTTGTATCACTAATAGCCAAAAAATTACAGCACTGTAAAGACTATGTATAATGAGGAACTCTAATGAATGCATTCAATCGAGCCTTAACTAGAATGAAATAAGAACATAATTATATATGGACAAAGAACAAAAGAACAAAGAAAATTACAGCACAGGAACAGGCCCTTCGGCCCTCCAAGCCTGCGCCAATCCAGATTGTCTATCTAAACATGTCGCCTATTTTCTAAGGGTCTGTATCTCTTTGCTTCCTGCCCATTCATGTATCTGTCTAGATACATCTTAAAAGACGCTATCGTGCCCGCGTCTACCACCTCCGCTGGCAACGTGTTCCAGACACCCACCACCCTCTGCGTAAAGAACTTTCCACGCATATCCCCCCTAAACTTTTCCCCTCTCACTTTGAACTCGTGACCCCTAGTAATTGAATCCCCCACTCTGGGAAAAAGCTTCTTGCTATCCACCCTGTCTATACCTCTCATGAATTTGTACACCTGAATCAGGACCCCCCTCAACCTCCGTCTTTCTAATGAAAATAATCCTAATCTACTCAACCTCTCTTCATAGCTAGCGCCCTCCATACCAGGCAACATCCTGGTGAACCTGCTCTGCACCCTCTCCAAAGCATCTACATCCTTTTGGTAATGTGGCGACCAGAACTGCATGCAGTATTCCAAATGTGGCCGAACCAAAGTCTTATACAACTGTAACATGACCTGCCAACCCTTGTACTCAATACCACGTCCGATGAAGGAAAGCATGCCGTATGCCTTCTTGACCACTCTATTGACCTGCGTTGCCACCTTCAGGGAACAATGGACCTGAACACCCAAATCTCTCTGTACATCAATTTTCCCCAGGACTTTTCCATTTATTGTATAGTTCACTCTTGAATTGGATCTTCCAAAATGCATCACCTCGCATTTGCCCTGATTGAACTCCATCTGCCATTTCTCTGCCCAACTCTCCAATCTATCTATATTCTGCTGTATTCTCTGACAGTCCCCTTCACTATCTGCTACTCCACCAATCTTAGTGTCATCTGCAAACTTGCTAATCAGACCACCTATACTTTCCTCCAAATCATTTATGTATATCACAAACAACAGTGGTCCCAGCACGGATCCCTATGGAACACCACTGGTCACAAGTCTCCATTTTGAGAAACTCCCTTCCACTGCTACTCTCTGTCTCCTGTTGCCCAGCCAGTTCTTTATCCATCTAGCTAGTACACCCTGGACCCCATGCAACTTCACTTTCTCCATCAGCCTACCATGGGGAACCTTATCAAACGCCTTACTGAAGTCCATGTATATGACATCTACAGCCCTTCCCTCATCAATCAACTTTGTCACTTCCTCAAAGAATTCTATTAAGTTGGTAAGACATGACCTTCCCTGCACAAAACCATGTTGCCTATCACTGATAAGCCCATTTTCTTCCAAATGGGAATAGATCCTATCGCTCAGTATCTTCTCCAGCAGCTTCCCTACCACTGACGTCAGGCTCACCGGTCTATAATTAGCTGGATTATCCCTGCTACCCTTCTTAAACAAGGGGACAACATTAGCAATTCTCCAGTCGTCCGGGACCTCACCCGTGTTTATGGATGCTGCAAAGATATCTGTTAAGGCCCCAGCTATTTCCTCTCTCGCTTCCCTCAGTAACCTGGGATAGATCCCATCCGGACCTGGGGACTTGTCCACCTTAATGCCTTTTAGAATACCCAACACTTCCTCCCTCCTTATGCCGACTTGACCTAGAGTAATCAAACATCTGTCCCTAACCTCAACATCCGTCTACACATCTACACATCTCATCTACACATCTAGTCACTGCCTCAAAAAATTTAATCAAGTTAGTTAGACACGATCTCCCCCTGACAAAGCCATGCTGACTATCCCTGATTAATCTCTGCCTCTTCAAGTGGAGATTAATCCTGTTCCTCAGAAATTTTTCCAATAGTTTCCCAACCACTGATGTTCGACTCACTGGCCTGTAATTACCTGGTTTATCCCTGCTACCCTTCTTGAATAATGGTTCCACATTCACTGTCCTCCAGTCCTCTAATACCTCTCCTGTGGCCAGAGAGGATTTGAAAATTTATGTCAGAGCCCCTACTATCCCCTCCCTTGCCTCACATAACAGCCTGGAATACATCTCATCTGGGCCTGGGGACTTATCCACTTTTAAGCCTGCTTAAACAGCTAATACCTCCTCCCTTTCAATGCGAATATGTTCAAGTATATCACATCCCCTTTCCTGATCTCTATACCTACATTGTCCTTCTGCATAGGGAACACAGATGAAAAGTAATCATGTAAAACTCACCTATGTCCTCCGGCTCCACACACAGATTACCACTTTGGTCCCTAATGGGCCCTACTCTTTCCCTGGTTATCCTCTTGCCCCTAACATACTTATAAAACGCCTTAGGATTTTCCTTTATCTTGCCCGCCTGTGTTTTTTTATGTCGCCTCTTCGCTCTCCTAATTACTTTTTTAAGTACCCCCCTACACTTTCTACACTCCTCTAGGACCTCTGCTGTTTCCAGCGCTCCGAATCTGCCATAAGCCTTTTTTTTCCTGATCCAATCCTCTATATCCCTTGACATCCAGGGTTCCCTGGACTTGTTGGGCCTACCCTTCACCTTAATGGGTATATGTTGGCTCTGAACCCTCATTATTTCCTCTTTGAATGACTCCCATTGGTTTGATGTAGACTTTCCTCCAAGTAGCTGCTCCCAGTCCACTTTGGCCAGATCCTGTTTCATCATATTGAAATCGGCCTTCCCCCAATTCAGTACCTCTTTTTCCGGCCCATCTTTGTCTTTTTCCATAACTACCTCAAATCTTACAGAGTTATGGTCACTATCCCCGAAATGCTCCCCCACTGATACTTCTACCACTTATCCAGCTTCATTCCCTAGGATTAGGTCCAGTACTGCCCCTTCTCTTGTTGGATTTTCTACGCACTGGCTCAAAAAGCTTTCCTGTATGCATTTTTAAAATTCCGCCCCCTTTAAGCCTTTTACTCTAAGACTATCCCAGTTGATATTAGGTAAGTTGAAATTCCCTACTATTATTACCTTACTATTTTTACACCTCTCTGAGATTTGCCTACATATATGCTCCTCTATCTCTCCCTGACTGTTTGGAGGCCTGTAGTACACTCCCAGCCAAGTGATTGCCCCCTTTTTGTTTTTAAGTTCGACCCATATGGCCTCATTTGAGGAACCTTCTAAGATATCATCCCTCCTTACTCCAGTAATTGACTCCTTGATCAACAGTGCAATGCCACCTCCTCTTTTATCCCCTCCCCTGTCATGCCAGAAGATTCTATACCCTGGAATATTGAGCTGCCAGTCCTGCCCTTCCCTCAACCAAGTCTCTGTGATAGCAACAATATCACAATCCCATGTGCTAATCAACGCCCTCAATTCATCTGCCTTACTAGTAAGACTCCTTGCATTAAAACAGATGCATTCCAGCCTTGCATTTTTCACTTGTGCCTTATTTGCTCTGCCTTCTAGACTGACTCAGTTTCTCTTCTATATTTGACTGTGCATCACCTCCTACTGTACCTCCACTCTGTATCCCATTCCCCTGTCAGATTAGTTTAAAGCCCCCCAACAGCACTGGCAAACCTCCAAGCAAGGACGTTGGTCCCTTTCTGGTTCAGGTCTACTCTGGGGCCAGCTGTCTGTGGAACTAAGACCAATATCGACAGCTTGCCTCGAATATGTTGCTGAGGCTCGAGGACCCATTTCCATTGAAACTCAGGCCTCTTGGTTTGGGAGCACGTTGCATACGCAGTGTAGGGTCGGAGCCCAATAATGTCCAGCCTATTGGGGTAGAAATTTGCTAAACATATTCTTCGTTCCTCTAGACTCTCAGACTTTTTTTTATTTGTTCATTGGGTGTGAGTATCACTGGCAAGGCGAACATTTATTATCCATCCCTAATTGCCCTCGAGAAGGTGGCAATGAGTTGCCTACTTGAACCGCTACAGATCTCGTGGTGTAGGTACATCCAGCACTCTGGTAGGTAGGGAGATCCAGGATTTTGATCCAGCGCCAATGCAGCAACGATGATACATTTAGAACTCGGGACAGTGTGTGACATAGTGTTCCCATGCACCTGCTGCCTTTGTCTTTCTAGATGGTAGAGATTGCAGGTTTGGAAGGCGCTGTTGCGAAACCTTGGTGAGTTACTGCATTGCATCTTGTAGATGGTACACACGACAGCCACAGTATGCTAGTGATGGAGGGAATGAACATTTCACATGGTGGATAGGGTGCCAATCAAGCAGGAATTTTTAAAATATTTGTTCATGGGTTATGAGCATCACTGGCAAGGCCAGCATTTATTGCCCATTCCTAATTTCCCTTAAGAAGGTAGTGGTGAGCTGCCTTCTTGTACTGCTGCAGTGTACACTCACAGTGCTGTCAGGAAGGGAGTTCCAGGATTTTAACTAGCAATTTGGAGGGGAATGTGCAGGTGGTGATGTTCCCATGCGTCGGGTTCCTTTGTCCTTCTAGGTGATAGAGATCGCGGGTTTCAAAGGTGGTGTAGAAGGAGTCTGAGCAAGTTGCTGCAGTGCATCTTGTAGATGGTACACACTGCTGTCATTGTGTGGTGGTGGTGGAGGGAGTGAATGTTTAAGGTGTTGGATGGGGTGCCCAACAAGCAGGCTGCTCTTCCCTGGATGATGTCAAGCTTCATGAGTGTTGTTGGAGCTGCACTCATCCAGGCAAATGGAGAGTATTCCATCACACTCCTGACTTGTGCCTTGTAGATGGTGGACAGGCTTTGGGGAGTCAGAAGGTGAGTTACTCACTGCAGGATTCCCAGCCTCTGACCTGCTCTTGTAGCCAAAGTATTTATATGGCTGGTCCAGTTCAGTTTCTGGTCAATGGTAACTCCCAGCAGGTTGATGGTGGGGGATTTAGTGATGGTTATAAATTGAATGCCAAGTGGAGATGGTTAGATATTCTCTTGTCGGAGATGGTCACTGCCTGGCACTCGTGTGGCATGAATACTACTTGACATTTATCAGCCCAAGCCTGAATATTGCTGCATTTCTACACAGACTGCTTCAGCATCTGAGGAGTTGTGAATGATATTGAACTGTGCAATCAACAGCAAACATCCCCATTTCTGACCTTATGTTGGAGGGAAGGTCATTGATGAAACAGCTGAAGATGGGCCGAGGACACTGCCCAGAGGAACTCCTGCAGTGATGCCCTGGGAATGAGATGATTGGCCTCTGACAACCACAACCATCTTCCTTTGTGCTACATATGACTCCAGCCAGTGTAGAGGTTTTCCCTCTGATAGTTATTGACAACTGTTTTATAAGGGCTCCTTGGTCCCACACTTGGTCAATGTCCCCTTGATGTCAAAGCCAGTTATTCTCACCTCACCTTCATTTGGCTTAACTTTTATTCATTGAAAGCGCTGACTGAAAGTTGTTTCCTCCTATCTCTGGTTATTGGCTCTTCTATTCCATGTCCCCTTCATTACTCTGTAGGGAACAAGGTCCTTCCCTACATCTTCATTATCATTCCCTTCAGCTTCTATAAGCATCACATCCCTTTTCACATCCCTTTTCACAGTAATATTACATAGTAAGTAGCAGCTACAATAATTCTGGAGTCTCTGACTGTTTAGTATTACTAGGCTCCACTAGGTTTATTGACATTTTAAAATGCTTATAGTCTGCTTGAACACTTCGAATAGTCCCATAGGCCTCATTATGTCTTTTTACTTCTTATGCCTGCAGAATCCTTACTAGAGTCATAAACCATGACTGCAAGGGATGGTCTTGATTACCAATCAACATACAGATTCCTGGCTTTGAGTCAGCAGGTCTGGTATGGTCGATGGTCGCATGCTGAAAGTTCTTCAGTAACAAGGCATTAATACAAATATATAAAAATGATGGGTAGGAAAATACCAGCAGGTCCATCAAGCTTATCCTACACTATGATAGCTCAACCATCATGGCTAAACACTCCTTCCCTTTCTCTCCCCCGCTCCCCCCTACAACCCTGCCCCCAACCCCCACCCTCATATCAATCCCTGCAGCCATGTAATTTCCTGTGAGAAGCAAAGAACAGAAAAATAGGACCAATAAGGGAATAAGTACTCTGTAAAATTCCTGTCTGACTACACAGGGGATCAAAATCTTCCTAGGAGATCACATGGAGCACGTGTTACATATAATGTACAAGAAAAGGTGACTGCCATTTCATGGTAGCTGCCTATTAATGGAATTAAAGCTTTACTTGTTCCTGAAACTGGGTTTTCATATGGGTTTTTGTCTTCTGTCAATTTCTCCTAGCACTTGTGGGAATCCTGCCAGTCTCTCTCCTTGTTTAATCTGTCTCATTATGAATGGTATGAACGGACTAATGTGACAAAGAGCAATATATGCTGCCTAGAAGAATCAAATTGCAAAGAAATTCAAGGGACTGGTTACTTTGAATGTTGCAGAGTTGTACTCCTGGTGAAGGTGAGCTGAAGCTCTTCAGTCAGCAGTTGACATATTTCCCCAGTAGCCTCTAAGGGAAGCACAGCCTTTCTGTGCCAGTGACATGCAGAGAAATCTAAGCAACTATGAATTCTACATCTAGGAAACAAACAGCATCAATGAGACCTTGCTTTGAGTCTTTCTAATGTAGCCTCCTATATATCATTCTCCTTCTCTTCAAACCAAAGGAACAGAGGGGTTCCAATTGTGAAATCCATGAGCCCAGTCTAAAGCTATACTTTCCACAAAGCTGATTAAATCGGTCAGGTAAATTGTTGACAATAGCCTCTGGAAAATCAACAAGTTTAAATGGATAGGCAAACAAAATAATTAGAAATCTTCAGCTCTAGCAAACAAAATGGTTTTGCAATGTGGTATCTGTCTGAGGGATACCACTATGCTTCTCATAGCTCCACTTAAAATTATGGCAGTTTGAATTTGGGTTGGTTTGAGGCAGAAGGTGGGAGAAATGGAGCAGGAATGTTGGGCACAATCGCCCATCCCCATTTAAGAACACTGTTGTGTGCTCCAGGCCGGTGTTAATGATAAACAGTGTTTCTTTCAAAGGAAAAATTGTATGCATTTATTTAGTGGCAGATGAAGCACTCGGCTTTATTGTCCTATTTTTAGAACCCAAAAATTGCCTGAAAGTGCATTCTCTCCCTCTTCAATCCTTTAAGTTCAGGCTGACATGTTTCTTCCTCCTTTCCATCAATTCAACTTGGTACTCCCCATCCAGCTTGTCTATCTCGAGCTGACATCACCCTTCTCCCAATCCTTGATTCTAGCTGGCTTGCTTGACCCCCTCCAACATCCCTGCTCCAGTTTAAACAGTTACTCATTTTCTCATCCAGCATTAAGCTGTCACTTTTTCCATCCCAGTTTATGCTGCATTGCCCTTCCAGTCACTTCCAATAATTAGTATTTACACTCTGCCTTCTTTCCTCAGTTAAGGACTGTCACTCCCTTTCCTTCTGCCAGCATTACTAACTCACTAACTTGATTGAGTTTTTTGAGGAAGTGACGAAGATGATTGATGAAGGAAGGGCAGTGGATGTTGTCTATATGGACTTCAGTAACGCCTTTGACAAGGTCCCGCATTGCAGACTGGTACAAATGGTGAAGTCACACGGGATCAGAGGTGAGCTGGCAAGATGGATACAGAACAGACTCGGTCATAGAAGACAGAGGGTAGCAGTGGAAGGGTGCTTTTCTGAATGGAGGGCTGTGACTAGTGGTGTTCCGCAGGGATCAGTGCTGGGACCTTTGCTGTTTGTAGTATATATAAATGATTTGGAGGAAAATGTAGCTGGTCTGATTAGTAAGTTTGCGGACGACACAAAGGTTGGTGGAGTTGCGGACAGTGATGAGGATTGTCAGAGGATACAGCAGGATATAGATCGGTTGGAGACTTGGGCGGAGAAATGGCAGAAGGAGTTTTATCCAGACAAATGTGAGGTAATGCATTTTGGAAGATCTAATACGGATGGGAAGTATACAGTAAATGGCAGAACCCTTAGGAGTATTGACAGGCAGAGAGATCTGGGCGTACAGATCCACAGGTCACTGAAAGTGGCAATGCAGGTGGATAAGGTAGTCAAGAAGGCATACGGCATGCTTGCCTTCATCGGTCGGGGCATAGAGTATAAAAATTGGCAAGTCATGCTGCAGCTGTACAGAACTTTAGTTAGGCCACACTTAGAATATTGCGTGCAATTCTGGTCGCCACACTACCAGAAGGACATTGAGGCTTTGGAGAGGGTACAGAAGAGGTTTACCAGGATGTTACCTGGTCTGGAGGGCATTAGCTATGAGGAGAGGTTGGATAAACTCAGATTGTTTTCACTGGAATGACGGAGGTGGAGGGGCGACATGATAGAGGTTTACAAAGTTATAAGTGGCATGGACAGAGTGGATAGTCAGAAGCTTTTTCCCAGGGTGGAAGAGTCAGTTACTAGGGGACATAGGTTTAAGGTGCGAGGGGCAAAGTTTAGAGGGGATGTGCGAGGCAAGCTCTTTACATAGAGGTGGTGAGTGCCTGGAACTTGCTGCTGGGGGAGGTGGTGGAAGCAGGTACGATAGCGACGTTTAAGAGGCATCTTGACAAATACATGAATAGGATGGGAATAGAGGGATACGGTCCCCGGAAGTGCAGAAGGTTTTAGTTTAGACAGGCATCAAGATCGGTGCAGGCTTGGAGGGCCGAATGGCCTGTTCCTGTGCTGTTCTTTGTTCATTGCTGGTACTCTCCTCCCCCAATGTGCTGCTCCCAATTTCTCTTTTCTCGCTACCCCCCAAAAAACTACTCCTCGCTTCTCCCTTCTCTGCCTTCAAAGCACTGCATCCAGCTTCTATGTGTCTTCTCCTCTCAAGTAGAGTTTCCAGCTTTCCCCCCACCCACTTCCCTCAGCTCCCTCCAGAAAACTATCCTAGGCTTCTGCCCTCCATTCGTCCTGGTCCAGTCCCCCTTCTTTCAAAACACTGTGGCTGTTTTTTCCCCCTCTTCCCTCCCCCCGCCACCCCCTCAAAAAAACCCCACAAAGAACAGTTTCTGTTCTTTCGCATCTCTCTCGCTCCTCAAAGTGCTGCTCACAGTTCTTCTTATCTTTTCTGCTGCTCCTGACTTGCCCCATCTCTTCTTCCCCAAAGTGTTATGGGTTCAGAGAGGGACTGGAGGAAGGGGGCTGATGGTACTTTTTTAAATGTTTGATAATGTGGGCAATGCCCTCAAAACGCTCACTGTGTCAAATGGCAGATATGCGGACATGCAGGTTGCATTGGATGCCCTGCTGTACAGGTGCATGGCGGAGGTCTTTAAAACCTAAATTAGACTGATAATCAACAATCAAACTACAGCTCCCTAGCAGACATACTACAAGGGAAACTCTAGCTCTGAGAATCAGAGAAATTTACGGCAAAGAAGGAGGGGGTCATTCAGCCCATTGTGTCCATGCTGGCTGAAAAAGAGATAGTCAGCCTAATCCCACTGACACCAACGAAGAGAGCAAATTTGTTCACATTGATGCAAGTAAATTATTTGATATTAAATAGAAATAAGGCTTTACCTATTTTTCCTGTACCAAATTAATATCCAGGATTACTAGGCCTTTGCTGTGCATGGGATCATAGAATAGCGAGATATTTAGATCAATTTCAGCTGTGTAAATCTGGATGTTTTCATCTAACTGAGAGGGACAGGGCAATGATATCTAGTGAGGAATAAGACTGTCATCTGTAATTTTAAAGGAGTTTCATTGTTGGATCTATCCTCCCACTTTGTTTTTAACATTTAGAACATAGAACATAGAACATTACAGCGCAGTACAGGCCCTTCGGCCCTCGATGTTGCGCCGACCTGTGAAACCATCTGACCTACACTATTCCATTTTCATCCATATGTCTATCCAATGATCACTTAAATGCCCTTAAAGTTGGCGAGTCTACTACTGTTGCAGGCAGGGCGTTCCACGCCCCTACTACTCTCTGAGTGAAGAAACTACCTCTGACATCTGTCCTATATCTATCACCCCTCAACTTAAAGCTATGTCCCCTCGTGTTTGCCATCACCATCCGAGGAAAAAGACTCTCACTATCCACCCTATCTAACCCTCTGATTATCTTATATGTCTCTATTAAGTCACGTCTCTTCCTCCTTCTCTCTAACGAAAACAACCTCAAGTCCCTCAGCCTTTCCTCGTAAGACCTTCCCTCCATACCAGGCAACATCCTAGTAAATCTCCTCTGCACCCTTTCCAAAGCTTCCACATCCTTCCTATAATGCGGTGACCAGAACTGCACGCAATACTCCAGGTGCGGCCGCACCAGAGTTTTGTACAGCTGCAGCATGACCTCGTGGCTCCGAAACTCGATCCCCCTACTAATAAAAGCTAACACACCATATGCCTTCTTAACAGCTCTATTAACCTGGGTGGCAACTTTCAGGGATTTATGTACCTGGACACCAAGATCTCTCTGCTCATCTACACTACCAAGAATCTTCCCATTAGCCCAGTACTCTGCATTCCTGTTACTCCTTCCAAAGTGAATCACCTCACACTTTTCCGCATTAAACTCCATTTGCCATCTCTCAGCCCAGCTCTGCAGCCTATCTATGTCCCTCTGTAACCTACAACATCCTTCGACACTATCCACAACTCCACCGACCTTCGTGTCATCCGCAAATTTACTAACCCACCCTTCTACACCCTCATCCAGGTCATTTATAAAAATGACAAACAGCAGTGGCCCCAAAACAGATCCTTGCGGTACACCACTAGTAACTAAACTCCAGGATGAACATTTGCCATCAACCACCACCCTCTGTCTTCTTTCAGCTAGCCAATTTCTGATCCAAAGCACTAAATCACCTTCAATCCCATACTTCCATATTTTCTGCAATAGCCTACCGTGGGGAACCTTATCAAACGCCTTACTGAAATCCATATACACCACATCCACGGCTTTACCCTCATCCACCTGTTTGGTCACCTTCTCAAAAAACTCAATAAGGTTTGTGAGGCACGACCTACCCTTCACAAAACCGTGCTGACTATCTCTAATGAACTTATTCTTTTCAAGATGATTATAAATCCTGTCTCTTATAACCTTTTCCAACATTTTACCCACAACTGACGTAAGGCTCACAGGTCTATAATTACCAGGGCTGTCTCTACTCCCCTTCTTGAACAAGGGGACAACATTTGCTATCCTCCAGTCTTCCGGCACTATTTCTGTCGACAATGACGACATAAAGATCAAGGACAAAGGCTCTGCAATCTCCTCCCTGGCTTCCCAGAGAATCCTAGGATAAATCCCTTCAGGCCCAGGGGACTTATCTATTTTCATACTTTCCAAAATTGCTAACACCTCCTCCTTGTGAACCTCAATCCCATCTAGCCTAGTAGTCTGTATCTCAGTATTCTCCTCGACAACATTTTCTTTCTCTACTGTAAATACTGACAAAAAATATTCATTTAACACTTCCCCTATCTCCTCTGATTCCACACACAACTTCCCACTACTATCCTTGATTGGCCCTAATCTAACTCTAGTCATTCTTTTATTCCTGATATACCTATAGAAAACCTTCGGGTTTTCCTTGATCCTATCCACCAATGACTTCTCGTGTCCTCTCCTCGCTCTTCTTAGTTCTCCCTTTAGATCCTTCCTGGCTAGCTTGTAACTCTCAAGCGCCCTAACTGAGCCTTCACGTCTCATCCTAACATAAGCCTTCTTCTTCCTCTTGACAAGCGCTTCAACTTCTTTAGTAAACCACGGCTCCCTCGCTCGACAACTTCCTCCCTGCCTGACAGGTACATACTTATCAAGGACACGCAGTAGCTGCTCCCTGAATAAGCTCCACATTTCGACTGTGCCCATCCCCTGCAGTTTCCATCCCCATCCTACGCATCCTAAATCTTGCCTAATCGCATCATAATTTCCTTTCCCCCAGCTATAATTCTTGCCCTGCGGTATATACCTGTCCCTGCCCATCGCTAAGGTAAACCTAACCGAATTGTGATCACTATCACCAAAGTGCTCACCTACATCTAAATCTAACACCTGGCCAGGTTCATTACCCAGTACCAAATCCAATGTGGCATCGCCCCTGGTTGGCCTGTCTACATGCTGTGTCAGAAAACCCTCCTGCACACACTGGACAAAAACTGACCCATCTAAAGTACTCGAACTATAGTATTTCCAGTCAATATTTGGAAAGTTAAAGTTCCCCATAACAACTACCCTGTTACTCTCGCTCCTGTCGAGAATCATCTTCGCTATCCTTTCCTCTACATCTCTGGAACTATTTGGAGGTCTATAGAAAACTCCCAACAGGGTGACCTCTCCTCTCCTGTTTCTAACCTCGGCCCATACTACCTCAGTAGACGAGTCCTCAAACGTCCTTTCTGCCGCCGTAATACTCTCCTTGATTAACAATGCCACACCCCCCCCTCTTTTACCATCTTCTCTGTTCTTACTGAAACATCTAAATCCCAGAACCTGCAACATCCATTCCTGTCCCTGCTCTACCCATGTCTCCGAAATGGCCACAACATCGAGATCCCAGGTACCAACCCATGCTGCAAGCTCACCCACCTTATTCCGGATGCTGCTGGTGTTGAAGTAGACACACTTTAAACCAAGTTCTCGCTTGCCAGTGCCCTCTTGCGTCCTTGTAACCTTATCCCTGACCTCACTACTCTCAACATCCTGTACACTGGAACTACAATTTAGGTTCCCATCCCCCTGCTGAATTAGTTTAAACTTGCTTTCTTCCTTAACTGTCCTGTGATGCAAACTGATGATTTTTCTTGCTATTTTCAGGAGAATGCTTCAGATAAGAAAGAAAGATTTTAAAAAACCCTCCTTATAAATTTTCTAATGTAGGTCTGTGCTGCTGGTGGTATATTTCAGCTGAAATGCTTGGAATGGCTACAGATGGCAACAGCTAATGACAGTTTTCCTCCATTGATCATTTTCAAGTGAATACTGAGCTCCTTGGAAATACCAAACGGCATTCAGTGCCCTCATTTGTTGGGATAAAGGATCCATAATGACAGTTAAAAAAAAAATTGAAGGCATTGTGTCAAATCAGAACGGCAGCGTTGGTTCAAGATTCATCTGGGCTTAAAGCTTTACATAATACGAACAGCAAATCCCCAATTCTCACAAACAGTAATTGGGAAAAAATGGTCCATATCTGTAGTAAAATCATAAACATGAATAAGGAAAATGATGTACAATTTCATTATAGTGAACTGTGGAAATCTTTCCGCAGGTGTGCATGCTGTGTAACAGACTCAAACCATACAACCTTATGCTAACACTAGTTAGACTATGTAAAAAGGAAATAAAATTTAGTCTGCAGAGCATGATGGCAAATCAGCTAGTTATGTGTTTTAAGACCCAGAGGCATTAGCCAAACATTGCATCAGTATGCAAAGGAACAATATCATCTGAAAGCAGGTTATTCCAATGTCCTGTAGCACAGAACATTAAGGATGTCGGTGGGATTACTAAATAAGTGGACCTTTTACAAACTGATAATGGCTTGCGTGAAGCACCTGGATAGGGGAAGGTTGGTGCCTGACTGACAGAAGCAACGCAGAACTCAGAGACTGAAGTAAAATGGAGCAGAGAAAAATGAGAGATAAAAGTAATGACATTTAAAACGTGAAAATCTACAAAATGAAATGGCACTAATCCAAATACCTTCATCCACAAAAAGAGAAAATCTTATTAACTACTATAAATGAGCAGCAATAAATTATTCATACAAATCAGCATTAAAGAGCACTTGGAAAAATTGCAGCAAGGTGTACAAAAATGTTTTGGTGTCACAAACATAGATTCTTTGGTTTATACTTCCAGAGGTTTGGTTGCAATTCAATCAAAGATGAGCTTCAATCAGTAGTCATCTGTGAGATGAGCATGTATATTCTCCTTTCTGGAGTTCAGCTTGTTGCTTGGGTTGTCCAGAGAACTGCAATCATCAGTCCTGATTTTTCTTATTTGTTTTGTGGGATGTGGATATCGCTGGCCAGGCCAGTATTTGTGGCCCATCCCTAATTGCCCTTGAGAAGGTGGTGCTGAGTTGCCTTCTTGAACTGCTGCAGTCCTTGGGGTGTAGGTATACCCACAGTGCTGTTAGGAAGGGAGTTCCAGGATTTTGACAGCGACAGTGAAGGAACGGCGATATAGTTCCAAGTCAGGATGGTGTGTGGCCTGGAGAGGAACTTGCAGGTGGTGGTGTTCCCATGCATTTGCTGCCCTTGTCCTTCTAGGTGGTACATGTCGCAGGTTTGGAAGGTGCTGTTGAAGGAGCCTTGGTGAATTGCTGCAGTGCATCTTGTAGATGGTACACGCTGTTGCCACTGTGTGGTGGAGGGAATGAATGTTGAGGGTGGTAGATGGGGTGCCAATCAAGCAGCTGCTTTGTCCTGGATGGTGTTGAGCTTCTTGAGATTGTTGAAGCTGCATCCATCCAGGCAAGTGGAGAATATTCCATTACACCTCTGACCTATGCCTTGTAGATGGTGGACAGGCACTGGGGAGTCAGGAGGTGACTTACTCGCTGCAGAATTCCCAGCCTCTGATCTGCTTTTGTAGCCACAGCATTTATGTGGCTGTTCCCGTTCAGTTTTGGGTCAATGGTAACACCCAGGATGTTAATAGTAGGGTGATTCAGTGATGGTAATGCCATTGAACATCAAGGGGAGATGGTTAGATTCTCTCTTGTTGGAGATGGTCATTGCCTGACACTTGTGTGGCGCGAATGTTACTTGCCACTTATCAGCCCAAGCCTGGATGATGTCCAGGTCTTGCTGCATATGGACATGAGCTGCTTCAGTATTTGAGGAGTCGTGAATGGTGCTGAACATTGTGCAATCATCAGCGAACATCCTCAATTCTGACCTTATAATGGAGGGAAATTAGGGATGGACAATAAATGCTGGCCTGGCCAGTGACGCCCACATCCCATGAATGAATAAAAAAATAAAGGTTATTGATGAAGCAGCTGCAGATGGTTGGGCCTAGGACACTACCCAGAGGAACTCCTGCAGTGATTCTCTAGGACTGAGATGATTGATCTCCAACAACCACAACAATCTTCCTTTGTGCTAGGTATGACTCCAGCCAGCAGAGAGTTTTCTTCCTGATTCCCATTGACTCCAGTTTTGCTAGGGCTCCTTGCTGCCATACTCGGTCAAATGCTGCCTTGATGTCAAGGGCAGTCACTCTCACCTCACCTCTGGAGTTCAGCTCATTTGTCCATGTTTGGACCAAGGCTATAATGAAGTCAGGAGCTGAGTGGCCCTGGCAGAACCCAAACTGAACATCAGTAAGCAGGTTATTGCTGAGCAAGTGCCACTTGATAGGACTATCGACAACCCCTTCCATCACTTTGCTGATGATCGGGAGTAGACTGATAGGGCGGTAATTGGCCGGGTTGGATTTGTCCCGCTTTTTGTGCACAGGACATACTTGTGTAATTTTCCACATTATCGGGTAGATGCCAGTGTTATAGCTGTACTGAACAGCTTGGCTAGGGGCACGGCTAGTTCTGGAGCATACGTCTTCAGTATTGCCGGAATGTTGTCAGGGCCCCATGGCTTTTGCAGTATCCAGTGGCTTCAGCAATTTCTAGATATCACATGGAGTGAATCAGATTGGCTGAAGACTGGCATCTGTGATGCTCAACAGAGTATTCTCTCACAAGAGCAAAATACTGCAGTTGCTGGAAATCTGAAATAAACAGAGAAAATGCTGGAAGTAGTCAGCAGACCTGACAAATCTGTTTCTCTCTCCAAAGATTTTAACAGTTCAGGTCAATCTGAAGAAAGGTCAATGACCTGAAATGTTAACTCTCTTTCTCCCTCCACAAATGCTGACAGATGTACTGAGTATTTTCAGCATGTTCTGTTTTTGTTATTATTAGAGTATTCTCTCACTTGGCCTGGTCTACAGGTTGGGACTGGGTTTGCAAGTTAACATTAGGTCTGTGTTATAAAAACAAGAAATTCTGGAAATACTCAGCAGGTATGACAGTGTCTGTGAAGAGAGAAGCAAAGTTAATGTTTCAGGTCAGTGACCCTTCATCAGAATCAAATTAGGTCTGTGTTGCTGTTTAGTTACTTGTCATTTATTTTCCTACACCTTCTCATTCTACTTTAAGAGATGTTATCACACAACTTTGCTCAAATAGGACGAGAAAGATTCTGATTTCTCAACAACATTTCTTCTCTTCATCTTCTTTGGCCTCCTTGTCTCGAGAGACAATGGGTAAGCGCCTGGAGGTGGTCAGCGGTTTGTGAAGCAGCGCCTGGAGTAGCTATAAAGGCCAATTCTAGAGTGACAGACTCTTCCACAGGTGTTACAGATAAAATTGGTTGTCGGGGCTGTTACACAGTTGGCTCTCCCCTTGCGCTTCTGTCTTTTTTCCTGCCAAGTGCTAAGTCTCTTTGACTCGCCACACTTTAGCGCGGCCTTTATGGCTGCCCGCCAGCTCTGGCAATCGCTGGCAACTGACTCCCACGACTTGTGATCAATGTCACAGGACTTCAGGTCACGTTTGCAGACGTCTTTAAAGTGGAGACATGGACGGCCGGTGGGTCTGATACCAGTGACGAGCTCACTGTACAATGTGTCCTGAGGGATCCTGCCATCTTCCATGCGGCTCACATGGCCAAGCCATCTCAAGCGCTGTTGGCTCAGTAGGGTGTATATGCTGGGGATGTTGGCCGCCTCGAGGACTTCTGTGTTGGAGATACGATCCTGCCACCTGATGCCAAGGATTCTCCAGAGGCAGCGAAGATGGAATGAATTGAGACGTCGCTCTTGGCTGACATACGTTGTCCAGGCCTCGCTGCCATAGAGAAAGGTACTGAGGACACAGGCTTGATACACTTGGACTTTTGTGTTCCGTGTCAGTGTGCCATTTTCCCACACTCTCTTGGCCAGTCTGGACATAGCAGTGGAAGCCTTTCCCATGCGCTTGTTGATTTCTGCATCGAGAGACAGGTTACTGGTGATAGTTGAGCCTAGGTAGGTGAACTCTTGAACCACTTCCAGAGTGTGGTCACCAATATTGATGGATGGAGCATTTCTGACGTCCTGCCCCATGATGTTCGTTTTCTTGAGGCTGATGGTTAGGCCAAATTCGTTGCAGGCAGCCGCAATCCTGTCGATGAGTCTCTACAGACACTCTTCAGTGTGAGATGTTAATGCAGCATCGTCAGCAAAGAGGAGTTCCCTGATGAGGACTTTCCGTACTTTGGTCTTCGCTCTTAGACGGGCAAGGTTGAACAACCTGCCCCCTGATCTTGTGTGGAGGAACATTCCTTCTTCTGAAGACTTGAACGCATGCGAGAGCAGCAGGGCGAAGGAGATCCCAAACAGTGTAGGTGCGAATAGACAGCCCTGTTTCACGCCACTCAGGATAGGAAAGGGGTCTGATGAGGCGCCGCTATGCTGAATTGTGCCTTTCATATTGTCATGGAATGAGGTGATGATACTTAGTAGCTTTGGTGGACATCTGATCTTTGCTAGTAGTCTGAAGGGACCATGTCTGCTGATGAGCTCAAAGGCTTTGGTGAGATCAATGAAAGCAACGTAGAGGGGCATCTGTTGTTCACAGCATTGCTCCTGTAGCTGGCGAAGGGAGAACAGCATGTCAATGGTGGATCTCTCTGCTCGAAAGCCACACTGTGCCTCAGGGTACCCTGAGGCACAGTGTGGCTTTCGAGCAGAGAGATCCACCATTCTCAACAACACTAAAGAAAGTTAATCAATTAACCGATATCTTAGCACAAACTAATTAGCTTACTCACCACAGGTAATAGGGTAATGGTGCAGCATGTTAGCAATAGGATAGTGGTGATGGCTTTGGTAGCTGGATTCTTTCCAAAGAGGGAAAGATTAGAGGATGAGTGTTCCTTGACTACTTTGCCTCAGTGAGGTACCACTGCCAGTGCAGTTGTAGTCACTGAAGTACAGAGTACTGTCTCTGAATCAGGATGGTTTACAGGTTGGGAGTGGGCTTTCATGTTCACTGCAGTTCTGTGTTGCTCCCAAATTAGCTACTTATGTGCTTCTTTTTGTATACCTTCTACTCTCAAGTACTTTTTGCACATCTCTTTCCAGTTAGGAGCAAGAAAGGCAAAGGATCTCCTATTACACCAAATAAAGTTGCAGTTTTGTGAGTTAATAATATCCTAGGTCAAAGTAATTAGCTGGCTCTTCATAAGAAGCAGCATGGTGATGCAATGTGTTGGTAGCAGTCGGGCAGTGTTGGAATATTGACTCACTGGGGTAGCTGGATAGTACCATCTGAAAAATCAGAGGACAAGTTATCCCTTGGATACTCTTGCTGATTAAAGTATAACACGACTCTTCCTTCGTAAACGTGAGGTCATTCAAAACTCTGCTGCCCCTGTCTTTACTTGCACCAAGTCCCATTCACCCATCACCCCTGTGCTCGCTGACCTGGTTTCCGGTCAGGCAATATCTCGATTTTACAATTCTCATCCTTGTTTGAAAATCCCACCACTGTCTCCACCCTCCCTATCTCTATAATCTCCAGCAATCCCACAAACCTCCGCGATACCTGCATTCCTCTAATTCTGTGTCTTGAGCATCCCTGATTTTAATTGCTCCACCATTCCTGGCTGTGCCTTCAGCTGTCTTGCCCCTAAGCTCTGGAATTGCTTCCCTGAACTTCTTCGCCTATCTCTCTTTCCTCCTTTTAAAATGTCCTTACAATTATTCTTTGACCAAGATTTTGGGCATCTGCCACATACCTTATGTGGCTTCGTGTCAAATTTTGCTTTATATTGCTCCTGTGAAGTGCCTTGGGATGTTTTATTACATAGTGCTATATAAATACAAGTTGTTGTTGTATGAACATTATTCTAATGCTTTAATTCTAGGATAACGAGATTCTAGAGATGAGAAAAGCTCCATTTGGCCCATTTGTTTGACAGCAGATATAATTCTCAGATTTGCAATAAGAGGCTTTTTTTCTTTTTATCTGGTGTGCGAGAGAAAGAGACAAATGAGTGAGTGCATGTGCACAAGAGGAGGTTGTGGTTACAGCATTAAGGTGGCCAGAGGAAAGCATCATACAGGAATTTTTCTTGGAACAGTTTTTACTTACCCATTGATGCACCTGTGTCTGGTCTACTTAATGAACTAATGATCACGAAGCCAAAGCCCTCACTTTCTTTGCGATGTATAACAACGTCATTTGCTTGTATACCATGACTGACCGAACTCTCTGCAGGTGAGGAACCACTGGGAGGGGCTTGTGTGCTATTAGGGCAACCAGCAAAATCACTTCTAGGAGAACTATGTTGTGTAGATACTGATCCTGGACTTCGGCCATTCTCAGAACAAGGCCCACCTGTAAAACAAAATATACACTGTACATTCAAGTCGTCCATTACTGAAAAGAAAAGCAGAATTAAAAACAAATGTAAACCATGTACAGTTGGATCTGTAGGGTTAACTCCACTAGGATCCCAGTGGAGAAACCACACTTGAAGTGGTAAAACCTGTATGATGCTTTGCCCCTCGTTTGGACTTTGAATCTTTTCTGCCCCCTCTCTAATGCCTCAACATTCTTCCTAAAGTGTGGTGCCCAGAATTGAACACAATACTCCAGTTGAGGCCGTATCAGTGTTTTATACAGGTTTATCATAACTTCCTCAAAATGCATGAATTAAGGATAGTTATATACATACTATGTGCATAAAATCAATCCACATCATTTACAGCAGTGTGGTTTCCAGGCATGATTGACAGGGGAATTACCCAATCATCTCCATTCTGGCTGGGAACAGTGATATCACTATATGAAGCATCACAATACACAGTACTGCAGGGAGTTTTACTAGTATCACTTCTCTGGTCCTTTTCCTAAGCACCATGCTCGAGGTGTGAGAAGGATTATATAGTGCATCCCAGTGAACTGTGTTAACATAGGCATACCAATTCCATTTAATGCTTTTCAAAAAATACTCCACAAATGGCTAATCTCTAACTGTGCCAATTAATTTATTTTACAATCTAAATATTTGCATTTAGGTTTTTTATTTTTATTACAAATTAATTTGGGTATTTGGGCCATTTCTAAAGACCGGATCTGTTAATTTTCAGATAATATTCACAAGAATGGTTCCAGGGATGAGGAACATCAGTTACATGGATAGGTTGAAGAAGATTAAGAGGAGATTTGATGGAGGTGTTCAAAATCATGACGGGTTTGGACAGAGTAGATAGGGAGAAATTGTTCCCATTGGTGGAAGGATCCAGAACCAGAGGACATGGATTTAAGGTGATTGGCAAAAGAAGCAATAGTGACACAAGGAAAATGTTTTTTTACACAGCCGGTGGTTAGGAGTGTGGTGGAGGTAAATTCAATCAAGGCCTTCAAAAGAGAACTGGATAATTATCTGAAGAGAAAAAAATTGCAGGGCTACAGGGAAAAGGCAGGGGAGTGGGACTAGGTGAGTTGCTCTTGCCGATAGCTGGCAAAGACACGATGGGCCAAATGGTCTCCTTCTGTCCTGAAACCATTCTATGATTTTGCTGGAGAAATCACTATGCTTTTATTGCAAGAACTGTTGCAGTTTCAGTCATGCATGAGTTCTGTTTGCTTTGAGAGAATCTTTTTGTACAGACTGTGTAAATAAACTTTGTTTGCTGTGCTGTTTGCTTTGTTTGCTGTAAAAGATATTGTTTGCCAAAAGCCCTGCCCACCTTCAACTTGTTGGCTGATACAGTGATGTCCATAAACACTCCGATATTGTGATGGTATCGCATCAAAATAAGCCAGGTCGTTTCCTGTGAATGAGACTGTTTTTTGACCCATTTATACCATGGTAGAAAGAAACCAATACCATAATGTGTCATAGATAAAATGATTTTTTTTTGTCGAAGTTTGCTCCCTGCACGAATGGGATTGTGAGATTAGAACGAATATTATTTGGTCAAATGGTACAGCATTTTAAGAATTCACTGATCTTGAAACAAAATACTTCCACATCTATAAAAACATTTAAATTGCCTTTTTGGTAATAAACAGGAGCACTGTGTCTCTCGCCTGCTTGTGATACAATTTTTTGGCCACTGCTCTATATATATGAGGAGTGTTATAGAAATGTCAGTGCTGTAGTTTTTGTTATTCCCGTGGAGACCACCAGCAAATGAAAAAAATTGAATCCACCGATTGGCCCCATTCAGGAAACCAAACCAAATGGACAAGATTTCACTTTTATAAATTTTACTTTAACACTCAAACCAAAACAAACAAATTAAACATGAAGCCACACACAAATCATGGTCAATATATATGTTACAAATTACACCTTAACTATCAGATACAACAGAGATGGGTCTCATGGTTTCACTGGGTAGTCCACCCAGCATATATGGCAACAATTACAGGCACACAGTTCTTCACAACTCTGAAGCTCTTCAGGTAGATTTTCAGCTCCTTTCTTCAAGGATTTAGCCACTGTTCTTTTTCCAACAGCAGTTCGCTCTCAATCCAAACTCCACAGGGGCAGTCTTCACCACAAGACACATTTCTTCAGAACCTCCTCAACTCTGCTCACAACAGTCTTGATAGTGTGAATTTACCAGTCTTCCCTTGACCCGAGTTCTTCAGTGACAACCTGTGCAGTGTCTGGTTGGTCAGCTACTTTATTGAATAGAAACAGCTCCTGGACTCAGTCTTCACTTTCTTCTGCTTGCCGGCACTCCACTCCTGCCTGATCTGGGATGACTCTGTCTCCTTTTATCTGGTTTTAACCAGTGTCAGTTTCCCCAGAATTAACATTAAAGCGCATGGGTTTGGGGGTAGTGTATTGCAATGGATAGAAAATTGGTTGGCAGACAGGAAACAGAGCAGGGATAAATGGCAGGCAGTGACCAGTGGGGTACCACAGGGATCGGTGCTAGGACCCCGGCTATTCACAATATATATTAATGATTTAGCTGAGGGAACTAAATGTAATATCTCCAAATTTGCAGATGACACAAAACTGGGTGGGAGGGTGAGTTGTGAGGAGGATGCAGAGAGGCTTCTGGGTGATTTGGACAAGTTGTGAGTGGGCTAATGCATGGCAGATGCTGTATAATGTGGATAAATGTGAGGTTAGCAAAAACAGGAAGGCAGATTATTATCTGAATGGCTATAAACTGAGAGAGGGGAATAAGCAGTGAGACCTGGGTGTTCTCGTACACCAGTCACTGAAGGTAAGCATGCAGGTCCAAAAGGCAGTAAAAAAGGCAAATGGTATGTTGGCCGACATAGCGAGAGGATTCGAGTACAGGAGCAGGGATGTCTTGCTGCAATTATACAAGGCCTTGGTGAGGCCACACCTGGAATATTGTGTGCAGTTTTGGTCTCCTTATCTGAGGAAGGGATGTTCTTGCTATAGAGGGATTGCAGCGAAGGTTTACCAGACTGATTCTTAGGATAGCGGGACTGACGTATGAGGAGAGATTGAGTGTTTAGTTTAGTTTAGTGATACAGCACTGAAACAGGCCCTTCGGCCCACCGAGTCTGTGCCGACCATTAACCACCCATTTATACTAATCCTACAATAACCCCATATTCCGACCACATCCTCACCTGTCCCTATATTCCCCTGCCACCTACCTATACTAGGGGCAATTTATAATGGCCAATTTACCTATCAACCTGCAAGTCTTTTGGCTGTGGGAGGAAACCAGAGCACCCGGAGGAAACCCACGCAGACACAGGGAGAACTTGCAAACTCCACACAGGCAGTACCCAGAATTGAACCCGGGTCGCTGGAGCTGTGAGGCTGCGGTGCTAACCACTGCGCCACTGTGCCGCAGTGAATTATATTCACTGGAGCTCAGAAGAGTGAGGGAGGAACTCATAGAAACCTATAAAATTCTAACAGGACTTGACAGGGTAGATGCAGGAAGGATGTTCCCGATGGTGGGGGAGTCCAGAACCAGGGGTCATAGTCTAAGGATATGGGGTAAACCTTTCAGGACTGAGTTGAGGAGAAATTTCTTCACCCAGAGATTGGTGAGCCCGTGGAATTCACAACCACAGAAAGCAGTTGAGGCCAAAACATTGTATGTTTTCAAGAAGGAGTTAGATATAGCTCTTGGGTCTAAAGGGATCAAAGGGTATGGGGAGAAAACGGGAACAGGTTACTGAGTTGGATGATCAGCCATGATCATAATGAATGGCGGAGCAGGCTCGAAAGGCCAAATGGCCTACTCCTGCTCCTATTTTCTATGTTTCTATTGCTTGTGTGCAGCCTGTTTATTTGCTGCCTGGCACATTCCTGATTGCTACACGGCTGCACGTCCATGAGGGAACATTGGTCCAGGGGAAGTGTAAATGATCATAGATTTGCTTTTTACAATTTATGTAAATGACTTGGAAGCAGCAACAGAAACAACACTCTCTGTACTTGTACATAATGCCAAACTGGGAGAGATGGCAAACAACAGGAACAGGCTAAACAAATATGTAGGATCTGAATGAATTGGGGAGATCACCTGATGACTGGTAGGTGTTTATAACGTGGACCAATAAAAAGCCATGGGTTAGGGAAAGGACAGTAAACAGTGGCAATATAAACTAAATGGTATTATTCTACAGAACACAGGAGAGGATTTGTGGGTACTGGTAGATAGATCATTATTCAAATGGACCCCATCCTGGTATATGGGATAGAGTCAGTGGCAGGTCAAAGCAGCACAGTGAAGTTATACTCCAGCACACTTCTGCAGGTGGAACAATACTGAAATTTCAGTTCTCATTCCTTTAATGTCAGAGTTTGGTGCCACCTAATTAGTACTTCTTAATTTACCTATTCATTTCTGATACCATTTTCAACCTTGGCCCTACATAATTGACATTGCCTTTCATCTAGGTCTCTCAATATAAAAGGATTTTGCTCATGTTGTCACACTGTTTGATAGAGCAACTTGCACCAGAATCCTGGCAAAAGAACCAAGGGGAGATGAGGAGGTTTTTTTTAGTGCAGTAGGTTATGATGACCTGGAATGCACTGTCAAAATGCATGGTGGAAGTAGATTCAATAGTAACTTTCAAAAGAAACTTGAAAAAGAAAAATTGGCAGGTATTTGGGCAAAGAACAGGGGAGTGGAACTAATGGTGTAACTCTTTCAAAAAGCTGGCACAGGTGCAATGGGCTGAATGGCCTCCTGTGCTGTAAGATTCTATGAAATAGCAAAATATGCTGATGATAGTGGGTGAATTTGAACATTATTCAACACTGGGATTTATTCCATAAAGCTCTGGTTTGGGCAGCTCTGGTACCAATCCCAGCACAAGGTTTCCTATCTTTTAAAACTTTTATCTAGTACATACCTAGACACAGAACCTTCCTTCTTACAGTCAGACTGACATGGCCATTTCGGGCTGCATTATGCATCAGATCGATCACATAACGGTGAGATTTTCCATTAACTAAGATTCCATCCACATAAACTAACTCATCTCCTGGGCGAAGACGACCATCCCTGTCAGCAGCACCCATTGTAATTATTGCTCCGATAAGAATCTGCACCGAGCAAAATAAAGAATACCAATTAGTAAGAGGAACAAATTTTGCTACATCGCATCACAGTTAGATAAGAATGAATGGACGTTTATTCAAGTGATAAACATGGATTGCAATCTTTCACTTTTGTCAATGCACACTTAACACCTAGCTATTTTACTGAGTGTACAGCAATTGATAAATTTTCTTGACATTTTTTTTTGACGTAAGTACACTGCATCACAAGCTAACCATTAAGCTCGTAAGATACATGTATCAGAATGCATTGTTATATTTACGACAAAGTCTTTCACTGCAGCTCTGCTAGTTTCTGAAAACACCTGCACATCTACCATTGATGGTAATTGCACAATTTGTGGTGCAAATTTCTCTGAACCACCATTTTACATTCAAAGGCAACGCACAAATTTGTGAGATCTTTAGCTTTCAGATCTGCAACTGATTGAGAATATTGATCTCAAAAATTTGTACATACTCATTTTACGTTCAGGAAACATGATAGGGTTTAGACACTCAAAAAGAGTCTGCCTCATTGTGCATTTACCTGCATAATGGAGTTTTGATAAAGCAAAACTTAAATTTATCCATTTCTTTTAAAGAAGTTTTACATTCAGTATGCCTTTTAGGACTCAAACTATTACAAATAATTGTGATTAAGCACAAAGGAAGGCTTCATGGATAGAAGATTGGCTAGCTAACAGGAAACAGAGAGTAGGTATAAATGGGTAATTTTCTGGTTGGCAAGATGTAACAAGTAGTGTGCCACAGGGATCAGTGTTGGGGCCTCAACTTTTTAGGATTTATATAAGTGACTTGGATGAAAGGACTGAAGGTATGGTTGCTAAATTTGCTGATGACAAAAAGATAGGTAGGAAAGTTGGAAGGACATAAGGAGGCTACAAAGGGATATAGCTAGGTTAAGTGAGTGGGCAAAGAACTGGCAAATGGAGTATAATGTGGGAAAATGTGAAATTGTCCATTTTGGCAAGAAGAATAAAAAAGCATATTATCTAAATGGTGAGAGAGCTCTGAGATGCAGAGGGATCTGGGTGTCCTAGTGCATAAATTGTAAAACGTTAGTATGCAGGATCAGCAAGTAATTAGGAAAGCTAATAGAATGTTATTTTTTATTGCAAGGGGAATTGAATACAAAAGTAGGGAGGTTATGCTTCAGTTATACCGGGCATTGGTGAGACCACATCTGGAGGACTGTGTACAGTATTGGTCTCCTTATTTAAGGAATGTATTGGAAGCAGTTCAGAGAAAGTTTACTAGACTAATACTGGAATGGACGGGTTGTCTTATGAGGAAAGGTTGGACAGGCTCAGCTTGTATCCGCTGGAGTTTAGAAGAGTAAGAGGCGACTTGATTGAAACATACAAGATCCTGAGGGGTCTTAACAGGGTGGATGTGAAAAGGATGTTTCCCCATGTGAGAGAATTTAGAACTAGGGGTCACTATTTAAAAATAAGGCATTGCCCATTTAAGACAGAGATGAGGAGAAAGTTCTTTTCTCTCAGAGGGTCGTGAGTCTTTGGAATTCTCTTCCTCAAAAGACAGTGGAAGCAGAGTCTTTAAATATTTTTAAGGCAGAGGTAGATAGATTCTTGATAAGCAAGGGGGTGAAAGTTTATCGGTGGTAGGCGGAAATGTGGAGTCGAGGTTACAATCAGATCAGCCATGATCTTATTGAATGGTGGAGCAGGCTTGAGGGGCCAAGTGGCCTACTCCTGCTCCTAATTTGTATGTTCAACTGCATTCTTACATAAAAGAACTTCAGCTTCCCTGTTTAACTGCAGCCCTGTACCTATAGTGGGCACTGCCATTAAATCTCTCTTGCCTGAATGAATTAGCAACAATAACTTACTGGCAGTTATTTTTAGCTAATCACCATTAGAGGGACAGTATGGATATGATGGGGTTAATGGCAGCATCAGTGCATACATGTTTTATATGTGTGAATCTCAATGTAATATTTGTCACAATAAAGGGCAACATAGCACATAACCTCTGCTTTACCAATCAGTAGAATATTTCTTTAATATCTGTTTTGTTGTGTGTATTTCTGTATTTTGTTTTCCATGGTAAATGTCGAGGATACTGAGTTGTAAGAATTATTGAATGTAACAGTGTGAATGCTAACTAATTAACATGCATTATTATTTTCCCCAGCCAGCACTGTGATGTGATTAACATTTAATGTTTAAACAAAAAAACCAACAGCAATAAAGAAGAAATAAGAATGTTAAATTTAATCATAATTCTTTCTAATGGGAAGGCTAGTGGTCAGATTTTAGAATTGAATTGATTGTATATTTCTTTACTCAAATCATGCTACTTTATAAATCCATGACTGTTTAAAGAACATCTCAAATCTTCCTCAATCTTAGATTATCCTGACAAAATGTATTTTAAGGGGCATTGTTGACATGAAATTGAATTTCAGATTTTCAGAAATGTACAGCAAGGTGGTTGGTTTCAACTTATGCAGATGGAAGGGTATTAAATAACTTGCGTTTCCTCTGCTAGGTTGCAAATTAAGACTAAGTCTCACATCCGCTCTTCCAGAAACAAATTGCATGCTGAAGATAGCTTTGTCTGACATGGATCAGACATTGATGAGTTCATGAATATGCTATTTAACTCTGAAACCAGTTTGCCACTGAAGCTGTTGCTTAGCAATGACAATTTTCTATTGAAAGTTATTGTGTGAGCAGTTTTTTAAAATTTCGTTTTGCATGACAACAATTGAAAATAGCAATACAAACTGCGACCGTCAAAGTAGTGTTTTTACTTGAGGCGGTTGAATAATTTGAATATATTTGAAGAGACATTCATATTACCCATGCCTCTTGTTTGTGTCCTTTTTGGACTGGCTGAAAAACATAGCCAAGAAATCCTTTATTCACACAATAACCAATCAAATCTTCTATAGTTTCCACATCTTGAAGATTAATATATTCTATAGGAACGGGTTTCTTATCTTTGGAAGACTATATTAATGTACTAAAGTATAGCATTCAGTAATCTTTGTGCTACTTTTCCCTATGACAACTGGTTTTAATTAAAATTGCAATTATCTCACACTTTGCTCTTAGTCAAAGAAATAAAACATTTGTAGAGATGCAATGCACCAGAGCACCAATACACTGTGCCAGAGAATGGGAGATGGTTTGTGTCTGCAATTCCCCACAGGTTAGGTACGTGTCTGATCTCAGCCATGCCAGTTTTGGGAGGTTTTGACTAAATGCCAATCATCTCCCCAAGAGAAAGAAACAATTAGAAGGTTGGCCATCCCCTGTAGGATCTGACATACCTCCAGTGACCAGATTGACCCTGGCACTGGGAGAAGTCAGCAGGCAGGTCAGCTGCCTACTTTCTCAACTGTGAACATTGTGGGGATTCCCAAAAGAGAAAGGGATAAAAATATGTTCAAAAAAGGGAATTTTACTTGCACTGAAACTGGTAAATTATTCAAGACTGAGGCTGCAATATTACTTCCACACTCTTAGCTTTTATCACTCTGCTAGAAGAAAAATATTTTATGGCATGAATTGAATTATGGACTGCTGGATGAATATTTAAATCCTAGTTCCAAATTGTCTGTACACTTTCCTGCCTCCATTGTTGTATGGAGCATGAGGAAGAAATACCAATACTTCAAGGATTAAAAAGACACTCATGCCAGAAATACAACTGGTGAGAATAAAGGTACTATTTGTAAACCTAACACTACCAGGGAAAAAAAAATACTTTGCTGCGATTTGTTGTTTGTGATGTTTAACTCCATCATTGCAACATTGTCAAGCTACTGTTTTAACAGTATGGTGGTGGCTGAAGTCTGTGTATTATTCCAATATTTTTTAAAATCACTTAACAATCCTACTGCCCTCACCCCTTAATAATTATATAGAAATCTTTGCTGCACTAATGCAGGAGTAGTAATATAGACTACTGTAGTTGTACAATTTTTTATAGTGTTAGCAACACACCTGTGAATTGAAATACCCACTAAGCATTACTTTAGGACACTAATCTATGTTATTTTAACAAAATAGCCGCCCTGGCCAATCCATTTTTAGCCTTCCTTTTTGGAACTCCCTTCCGAAACTCTTCTGCCTCACTAACGTCCCTCCATAAGTTTCAAAATTTCACCCATGTTTTTGGTTGCCACTCTTCAACCACTCACAAGGACTCAGCACCTACTCCTTTTTTCTTCTGCAAAACACCTTGAAATATTTTTGTACATTATAGGTGCTATACAAATGAAAGCTGCTGTTAGAAAAATAAAATAGTACATTTGGGAATTCCACATTTAAGTGTGTTCGTGTAATTTCAACCCCAATGGTGAAAAATGGTGTTTGGCAGCAAAAAGAATAAAAGTCTGCCCCATATATCTGACAAAGGTTTTTACTTAGCAAAGGAGAATATACAAAGGATAGCATTGTATCACTATGGTTGAAACACGACATACAAGGTTTGATAAATCTAGCTTCATGACATTTTTCAGAATATCACTTAACATTTCAGACTTATACAACTGAAATGAGCATATCATCTAGATTTTGTGAAAATAAAAACATTTTTACAATAGTCAAAATCCATCAAGAAAGATTTTAGCAATGTAAAGATTTCTTTCAAAAGTTTTTAAGGCTGGAAATTTGAAATCAAAATTGAAATGTTGAGAATGCACAGCAGTCAATCAACATCTGAAAAAATTGTTGATTGATGTGCTATGTAATTCCAGGATTTTCTTTAAGAAAAGTAAAATTTGTTCTTTGCTTTAGACTTAAAAATACCAAAATATAAACCAACTTGATATACAATGCAGTATTATTGATTACTCACTGGTTGACCAGGTTCATCTCCTCCCAGGATTCTGAAGCCAAACCCAGACTCTTGTCTGCGTAAATAAACATCTAACTCACGGTAGTCTGGACCTAGTTCAGAAGAGAACATGGTTGGAATACAGTCAGTATGAGCAAAATGCAAGCTTCCAGCTGTTAGTCCTCTTGAGGTGATTAAAAAATGATAGAAGAAATGTGTTTTAATCAAGCACCAACTACACAGAATATGTTACACCAATAAAGGTTTATACAGATGAAACAAGCGCAAGTTCAAAGGATGAAAGATTGTATGGTTAGGAAAACTTTTAAGAACCAAACAAGGATCCTGCTCGCTGTAGCCTATAGCCTGTATTAGACTACAACTGCTTCAAAAAAATTCAAATGTTTTGGGTTATTAAACGGTATGGAACATGGAATCTGTTGCTGGCTGTGATCCTTCTGAATTCACAGCAGCTAGCAACAAATAGAGTCCTAGGGCAGAACTTTATCCTGGTGGTGGGGTTCTCGACATGCGGAGAAACTGACGCCGGGATTCCCGCGTTGCCTCTTCTCTAGAAGGCCCAACGAATTTAGTGCCAATCAGGCACTTAAGTGGACAGCGATGGGCCTTCCACAGGATCAAGGACCCCGTGGCCGAAGTCCCATTCAGAGGTGGTGGTTGCTGCTGCTGCAGCTGTGCCTGCCGGAGGCCAAGGAGTGTCACTGGAAATTGGCCTCAGATAGGTCAGGGCGGGAGGGGTCTCGCGGGGTGGGGGTCTTGGGAAGGGAAGGGGTGGCCCTCAATGGGCCCCCCCTCTTCCCGATGCCAGGTCCATCATTCATGCATGAAGTGCCTTTTAACGAGGAACCTTCACGCCGCCCCCCCCCCCCACCCCCAGAGCAGGGAAGAAGCCCGCATGGTTTTTCACGGCTTTTAATTGCCCAGTTAAGGGCCTCAATTGGTGGTGGGGTTCCTGCCCTGACTAAATTTTGGTGGAGGCAGGATGGTGGCGGGAAACACCCTCCCCATCCTGCCACCATCCCACCTGATTTTATGCTCTCTGCACTTCTAAACCCGCTGCGGGGGAGAGCATTAAACTCCCCCATTAGTCTCTAAGGCTATGTGAAACTTTGTCATGACTTTGATGATAATTATCGGCTCATCTGAACTCTCCTGTATATCATGTAAACATAATCAGCAACTTCTCCAGATAGAATTGTAGTTCTTATTCAAAGATTTAATATTCATCACCTCTATTTGCACAAAGGCAGCTTACAATTTTGAGGACACTAGAGCTGGCATTTAAAACATGTATTTATAGATGTATAATTCAAGCAGCATGAGTAAAAGGACAAGTTTATGACCTGACCATGTTACGAGGGATGGTGCATCACATCTGTCCGCACATCTCCTACAACATTTTAATTGAATGCAAAGTTTGAGCTTTATAACTTGCATTTGGCAGGGCTTTTCTAGTCAGTTATTTAGTCTGCTAAAAATAAATACTAGTTTTTTTTTCCAGGATCCCCCTATTGTGTTGCTTTCTCAGAAAAGAGCAGACAGCAAGCAGGATGCCGTTTAGGAAGGAGATGGTTTGTGACCAAGGTGATTGACATGTGTGATTAACCAATCAGTTTGCAGGACATATATAACTGAAATTAGGTTGTTCCACAAAAGAGCCTTTCCTAGTCACTTTGGTTACTTACAGTGAAAACCTTCCACTATTCCTTAATTGTCTGAACATACACGCCACTATGTGTGCTAAAAATTGGATTTTCATTTCAAATTGGGTGCTTTAAATGATAACTCATAATTTCACAAACTCAAGAATTGGCATGACAGTACTCCAGTTGGTTGTGCAGACAGGTTAAATCTAAGTTGTAGATGGTATAACAAATAATGCAGAAGGTGCTCATACTCTGCAGGTGACGTGCTTGTATAAGTTTTTTTATGACCACAGATTATGACCTCAATTGAAACCCTTCCTAAGCATGACACTTCCATGCTTCTCTAATAGAATCATACAAATTTACTGTATAGAAGGAGGCCATTTGGCCTATTGTGTCTGTGCCAGTTGAAAAAGAACTATCCAGCCTAATCCCACTTTCCAGCTCTTGGTCCATAGCCTTGTAGGTGACAGCACTTCACTTTTACATGGAATGAGGGGTTCTGCCTCACCATCCTTTCAGGCAGTGAGTTTCAGAACCCCAACATCTTCTGGGTGAAAACATTTCTTATCAACTCTCCTCTAATCCTTCTACTAATTACTTTAAGTCTGTGTCCCCTGGTTGTTGTCCTCTCTGCTAAGGGAAATAAGTCCTTCCTATCTAGGCCCCTCATATAATGTTATGCACCTGGATTAAATCTCCTCTCAGCCTCCTCTGTGCCAAAATAAACAACCCAGCATATCCAATCTTTCCTCATAGCTAAAAGTCCCCAATCCTGGCAACATCCTTGTAAATCTCCTCTGTATCCTCTCCAGTACAATTACATCCTTTCTGTGATGTGGTGACCAGAACTGTAAGCAACAAACTGTGGCCTAACTTGTGTGTAACCTTCGTGCTCTTACATTCTATGCCTCGGCTAATAAAGGAAAGTATCCTGTATGCTTTCTTAACTACCTTATCTACCTGACCTACTACCTTCAGGGATCTATGGACATGGACGACAAGGTCCTTCTGTTCCTCTACACTTCTCAGTATCCTGCTATTTATTGTGTATTCCCTTGCCTTGTTTGCCCTCCCCAAATGCATTTATTCACACTTCTCCAGACTGAATGACTTTTCTGCCCACCTGACCAGACAATTGGGGCTGGATTTTTGTTCTGGAGGTGGAAAACAGGAACTAGGTCTCATTCTGGGTCAAAAACCTGCCTCTGGTGGGAAAGTGATTCAGATTGAGATTTTCAAATGGGTAAACCCTTAATTGGAATGGAGACGGGTTTCCTGCCCTCTTAGAGCCAGTGAAGGTGAGTCAGAACAAGTGTGGGACTCATGTAGATTCCCATGGCAGCCATCACTGAGGCTGTTTGTTGCCCTGAGAGAGATATCTGCCTTCCACTGCAGCAGAGGAAATCAAGAAGTCACAGGCACTAGGGGCAAGGCAGACCCTTACTTCATCGATGACGACCTGGAACTAATGCTGGAGGCCAAGAGGGACAGGAGGAGGCCACCTTGTCGTGCAGCAAGGGCCCCTCTCTGTTCAGTGTTATCCCTGAACGCCTCCTCTTCCTCCTCTTCTCTTATCTCCATTGCTTCCTGTCACTGAGCAAATTTTGGATTCAATTTGCCACTTTTCCTTGGATCCCATAGGCTTTTACTTTTCTGACCATATCGGACTTAAAGTCAGTGCATAGTAAATGCATTTAACAACATTGCTTCACACATGTCAGACATGGCTCAGTTAATAGCAGCCTCATCTCTGGATTAGAAAGTTGTGGATTCAAGTCCCACTTCATGACTTAAAGTACTGAAGAAGTGCTGCACTGCCAGAGGTGCCATCTTTTGAATGAGATGTTAAACCAAAACCCCATCTACTCTCTCTAAAGTGGACATAAAAGATCCTACGGCACTATTTTGAAGAAGGGCAGGAGAGTTATCCCCAGTGTCCAAGCCAATATTTATCCCTCACTCAACATCACAAAAAAAATTAACTGTTTATTATCACATTGCTGTTTGTGGGAGCTTGCTGTGTGCATATTGGCTGTTGCATTTCCCACATTACAACAATGACTACATTTCAAAAATACTTCATTGGTTATAAAGTGCTTTAGGACGTCCCGTGGTCACGGAAGATACTATATAAATGCAAGTCTTTCTTTTCTAGGTGCTAGCACTTTCATACTGAACTAAATTAAAAATGCTCTAATATCCTCCAAAAACTGACTGCCATAGTACTGTGCAGGCACAATGTGTGACATACGACATTTTGTACAGAATGATAGTGTGCACATTTGGAGTATGCAGTACCGGAGGTCCAATTCACTCGCTCACTAAAATAAACAGACTGGCACAGAAAATGAGAGGAGAAAACATGTTTAGAAGCCTGCTGGTAAATATATTGGACAGTTTTACAGATGTCATGATCTCACAGTACGTGCACTGGTTTCTGGGATATTTCACTCAGTTGATCAATGCATAACTGTTCCAAGTCAAGCCATCTATTTGGGCTCTTGAAGCATATAGCTGTGCCAATTTTCATTACTCTATGAATCTAGTGTTCAATTCAGCTCCACATTCATAGAGCATTGATAGTATTGAAATCAATGTGCTGAATTCCAGGATCATTGAAGTTTAGCATCTTCATTTACCTCATTGCAAAATTTCACTGGTCCTTGATAATCTGGTAAATTTAGAAATGCTGAACAGTGTTTCCAGTAAGTATACCATTGTGTTTGGTGTGTAAGACCTTTAGCCTAGAGGAATGCTTTTGGCTGTCTCACTAAATAATCAGTTGAGAAATGGCAGAATTCCCACACATTTCACTGCTGTTGAAATGTAGTCTCTGCCAGTGATCAGACTTGTGACTAGTAAATTGTGTGCATAGAGTGCAATTTTACTACTGCCTCATTAGGTCATTGTGGAAAACTGAAGCTTTTCATCAAATAGGTATGAAATTTGCGCCAATGAGTAAAATGATTGGTTAAAGCTTCTCTTTTTGCAGCTGCTCTTATTTACATTGCTTCAGACCTCTCGCTGTTAGAATAAAGGACAACAGGAGAAAGTAAATGATCATGCAGAAATAGTTGGCTGCAACCAGACGACAGATTAGACAATCACAATATCCAGACGAATGGGGAACTACATTTAAGCCACAGAATGATAAAGTACTTGCCAGAAGAATCAGCCCGATATGCAGTCCTTGGTGGCATTTGTTCTGTACAGGAAAAGTGGAGTTAAACAAAACTACGCATTCATGTAGAGACATTTCATGTTGCTAATAGTTACTCAAGTGTCCCTCTGCCTTATATTTAACCATCAGAGGCCTATTTAGAAATTGTCCAGGAAGAGCTACTAAATGTATCAATGCACTGCTTGTTAAGAAAATTATGCTGCACTCTACTCAGATATTATGAAAATGGGCCAGTAAATCTATACAGACGGTTAATAAAAAATTCTGACATTACTGTCATTTGTAACAAATGTAATGTTATATATTCAAAACAAATACCTTACCTGTACCTTACTGTTTTCAAAGGACACATTGCATTTGTTGGTATTGAAGAAATAGAATAAACCAAGACATTTTAAAAATTGAATTTTTAAACAAATAAGATTAACCAAATTGCTGTGATGCATAAATATGTTGTTGCATGTCAGACTGCAAATCAATTGAATTCTTAACAGTATGTCTACTCCATTTAAAGAAGATATGACAACAGAAAATGTTATCAAGAGGTGGTCAAATAGTTGGCAGTCAGTCATTAATAGCTATTTTTCCAGTGGTGTAAAAAAAAAGACAAGGATTTTACTTACGCCTGCTCTCATAGATAGCTCTTGACTTCTCATACACTTCATATGGATCAGGTTTCCTTTGATCAAATCCATCAGAAGATTCAGGGAAAGAAGCCCTGTGGACATTAGGTGGGAAGGGGAGAGTCTGTGGTAGGTGCTGTGCTGAGAAATTTGCCTGAGGGCTGCCTTGATTTTCCCATCTATCTAACGTCTGGAACAAACAAAAAAGAGGTTTTAAAAAATTGCAGTTCAAGTCTGCACTGCTTTTTGCTTATTTTCTCCCAAACTGGATGTGGAGTCCTGCCTGTACATGGTTTGATAATGCCAGGCATCCCCTGAAACCTCATTCAAGTCACATCATTCACATAGAATTACACAGAATTTTACAACACAGAAACAGGCCATTTGGTCTATGCTGGTGTTTATAGTCCACATGAAACTCCTCCCACTTTACTTCATCTCACCCGATCAACATATCCTTCTATTCCTTTCTCCCTCATGTACTTATCTAGCATCCCCTTAAATGCATCTATGCTATTTGTCTCAACCCGTCCATGTGGTTGTGAGTTTCACATTCTCGCCACTCTGAGTAAAGAAGTCTCTCTTGAATTCTTTATTGGATTTATCAGTGACTATCTTGTATTTATGACCCCTAGTTTTGGACTCCCCCACAAGTGGAAACATCTTCTCTACATTTACCCAATCAAACCCATCATAATCTTAAAGATGTCTATCAGGCCACCTCTCAGTCTTCTCTTTTCTAAAGAAAAGAGTCCCAAGCTTGTTTAGTCTTTCCTGATTGTTGTACCCTCTTTGTTCTGATATCTTCCTTGTAGGTCATTTTGCACTACCTCCAATGCTTCTATATTCTTCTCATAATATGGAGACCAGAACTGGGCATAGTACTCCAAGTGTGGTCAAACGCAAGGTTTGAATTCTATTCCTCTAGAAATGAACCACAGTGCTTTGCACTTTTTATGGCTTTGTTAACCTGTGTTGCTACTATTAATGATTTTTGAATGTGTACCCCCAGATCCCTTTGCACCTTTACCCCATTTAGACTCTTATTTTCCAATCAGTAGGTGGCCTCATTATTCCTTCTACAAAAATGCAACACCTCCCACTTATCAATATTGAAGTTCATTTGCAGTCCATTCTGAAAGTTTGTTCACATCATCTTGTATTTCCTTGCAGTCTTCCTCAGCATTAACTGTACCCCCAGTTTTGTGTCATCTGCGAATTTTGATGTCGTACTTCTGATTCCCAAGTCTAAGTGTTTGGGCAAGCTGCTTTGTGGGCCTGTGTCAATGGCGGTGTGATAGGGTAGTCCAGGCCCAGGACGACACCAAACCGGATTCCTTTTCCTTCCCTTCCTCCCTGTGACGGCATGTCTGACCTTTTCAGGATGTCTCCATGTGACAGTCACATATTGTGTGAACAATCAAAAAGCTGGTGCAGTGTCTTGAAGCTTAAAAGTAATTCAATCAGCATTGTGCCTTTAAGCTAAGTAAACAATTGGAAGAAGCATCTTTCTGATTTTTGATATAAACAAGTTATTTTGTTTTCTTTGCTCCAAGGCTACATGCCTAACACTTGATTGAAACAGTGAAGAATACAGTCCAAATTAAAAGCTATGGATAGCTAATCGGCCTCCATGTGCATATCTTCAGTTCATTGTACCATTTGCCATGAACAGGAAATACAAATATACCTACTTACAAAATAAAATCTCAGAAATATTTTCTCTTTACCATATAATACAATAAAATTTCATGCTAAACATGCCATAAATTTTAATTACAATCCAGTATGTAGCACACAAAAAACATTTTTTTAGTAATTGTTTTTCTATAGAATACATATAATTATATACAAGACATTCAACAGGTTAACAATCTAGAGAGAGCCCACCTGATCTCTCACTGTACATCTATTATAATGGGTTGGAGATTTCCAATAAGAAATATATTAGAAAATCTTGAGGGAATAGAATTCAAAGTAATGAGGCTGGGCTACAAGTTATATGCAATAACAGGCCCTATGCTCACCGACTGATAAAAGCCTGTCTCTGACTCATGGTAAAAAATATGATTTTATATCAATATGGACAATATTAGTCAGTGTTGTCTTTTAAATATTTAAATTCCTGGATATTGTGGTTTCAGGCACAGTGCAGCATGCAGCTGCCATTTTATTCAGCAGCACTGGGGGAAAAAAACCAAGAGCATTGGCAGCTCGAGTGACCATTCCCTAAAGGTTTTGCGTTTTGCATTGGGTTTGCTTCTTAGAAGGCTTGAGCAGTTTGTTGACTAATTCTTTGGTGCAATGTTTTCTTATTTACACAATTAGAAGAAACATTAATTCTTACTCCTGGGGCATCAATTATACAATTTTTAAGATGTTTAATAACATGCATACTTAATTGATAGCACCAGGAGTGAAAACTGACATTCAGTATAAATAGCTCTACCCTCCCCAAAGCACTAAGCATAATACCCTACCTGTAGCCAAGTTTTTTTAGTCAGCATTAAACAGTATTTCAGCACTATCAGTGCCATAAGAAGTTGGTAACAGTGCAAATGTAAAATTGGGGATTATGATGCTTTATTTTAAAATAATGTAGCAAATCTGAATTAATTTAAAGGGGTGGTGTGATCAGCAATTTCTGTTCTTATAAATTAAAAATTACTAATGTAACCAAAATTATCATTTGGGTAAGAGTAGAATACCCCATAGATGAGTATAGTATTAATTCAATTCTTCCAAAATAACAATGTCACTAAAAAAGAATCATAGATTTTCATTCTCATTCCACCTTTGTAAAAGCTGATCTCTATGCTGTCACTATACTAACAGTTTAGGCAGTCTTAACCTTTTAATGAATTATTCCTTTCTCCATCCTCTCTGGAAGGATAAAAACTAGCCTTTAAAGGTCAAACTAGAGTCAGTGTCAGTTCATATCCAGCTGAATAGTAATGCTGGAGCTTGCAAAACACATGCAGTCCATCTGCAATCTAAAAGACCAGGTAAGCTTTAATGTGCCTTAACAAGTGCCATAGAAGGGTGTGCATAGCTACTTTTGCTAGGGCAAAATCCTGAAGCTGTGGAAGAAAATTATTTTATGTTTTGTAAACACACCCTCGTGGGTAGTTCACTCATGAGAAATAAATATGTAAAATCAATCTTGGCCCCATGTGCACCTATTGTTCTCTCATATATAATACATCCTGTGCATATCTCTGATTCTCTCTCACTGTGTATCTAAACTTCATTCTATTTTTCTCTCTGCCAATTTTTCTATCTTGCCTTTGTGTCCAAATTTATCTTCTAAACTTTTCTCTCTCTTTCGCCTGTACTTCCATGCCTCAAAGTTTCCCCATCTTGCTGTCTCAACTCTCCCTCACTCTCTAATTCTTCCCTCATAAGTGCCTTTTTAATAAGTCATGGATTAAACCAGGAAAAGTCCAAGACAGAAGTGCCTCAAGCTTTTCCTAACTTATATTCTGTTACAAAGGAAGAACAGACTTGACAATCAGTTCCAGCAAAGAGGAAAGTGGTGGCAATAACTCATCCCATAACATATTCTTTCCTACGGAGTAAATTCATTGCCCGTTTAATTTGGAGCTGGCTGATTGTGCTCCTTCTCTCCTGCCGGCTACATATATCTGTCTCCTTCTCACCTTGTCAATTTACTCCTCTCCCCCTTGTTGGCTGCATTTACCTTTCTCTCTCAGCCACATTTACTTCTCTCTCTCTTACTCGACACATTTATCAACCTTCCACTAGACAAAGATTCCTCTTTCACTGGTCACAGGCTGAACTTTACTTCCTTGACAAGGCTCCCCATTTCACTGGCTACTGTCTGAAGCTGCATCTTAAGTGAGTGAAGCTTCCTCTCTTGCTGGCTCCCAGTTGAAGATAATTTTGTTACTGGCATGTGGCTAATTTCTGCTGTTTTCTGATGATGTTGCTGGAACTCAGATCTGCAATTGTCCCTAGATGTAGGCTGCTCTTCTCATTTTATTTGTTTGAATTCTGTGCTTTTTTGGGGGGAGTAGGGAAAGACTATGTGCTAGTACTGGTGAATATATCCTAAATTATACAGGTAAATTCAGTTCAAACAGAAGTAAGGAGTAGCTGGCACTTTGGAACAGTGAAGCAAATTTGCATTCTAAATTAGCAAATTTGCAAAAAAGTGCAAATTTGTGACAGGCTGCCCACCTCACATAGCACTGAACAAGAAGTTTCTGATTCTAGTGTTTTGTAAAAATAGCCAAGTTGTTGTTTATAAGAGAATAAATACTGTGAATATGAGATCGTCTTATGAAGGCAGAGGGCATTGGTGAGGTATAAGCACTTTGCATCTTTCTTCACTAGAGGATGCTGCCAAAGTAGCAGTAAAGGAGGCAGCAGTAGTGATAAATGATACAATAAACATCTTTTGGGCCTCCTTATCTCGAGAGACAATGGATACGCGCCTGGAGGTGGTCAGTGGTTTGTGAAGCAGCGCCTGGAGTGGCTATAAAGGCCAATTCTGGAGTAACAGGCTCTTCCACAGGTGCTGCAGAGAAATTTGTTTGTTGGGGCTGTTGCACAGTTGGCTCTCCCCTTGCGCCTCTGTCTTTTTTCCTGCCAACTACTAAGTCTCTTCGACTCGCCACAATTTAGCCCTGTCTTTATGGCTGCCCGCCAGCTCTGGCGAATGCTGGCAACTGACTCCCACGACTTGTGATCAATGTCACACGATTTCATGTCGCGTTTGCAGACGTCTTTATAACGGAGACATGGACGGCCGGTGGGTCTGATACCAGTGGCGAGCTCGCTGTACAATGTGTCTTTGGGGATCCTGCCATCTTCCATGCGGCTCACATGGCCAAGCCATCTCAAGCGCCGCTGACTCAGTAGTGTGTATAAGCTGGGGATGTTGGCCGCTTCAAGGACTTCTGTGTTGGAGATATAGTCCTGCCACCTGATGCCAAGTATTCTCCGAAGGCAGCGAAGATGGAATGAATTGAGACGTCGCTCTTGGCTGGCATACGTTGTCCAGGCCTCGCTGCCGTAGAGCAAGGTGCTGAGGACACAGGCCTGATACACTCGGACTTTTGTGTTCCGTGTCAGTGCGCCATTTTCCCACACTCTCTTGGCCAGTCTGAACATAGCAGTGGAAGCCTTACCCATGCGCTTGTTGATTTCTGCATCTAGAGACAGGTTACTGGTGATAGTTGAGCCTAGGTAGGTGAACTCTTGAACCACTTCCAGAGCGTGGTCGCCAATATTGATGGATGGAGCATTTCTGACATCCTGCCCCATGATGTTCGTTTTCTTGAGGCTGATGGTTAGGCCAAATTCATTGCAGGCAGACGCAAACCTGTCGATGAGACTCTGCAGGCATTCTTCAGTGTGAGATGTTAAAGCAGCATCGTCAGCAAAGAGGAGTTCTCTGATGAGGACTTTCCGTACTTTGGACTTCGCTCTTAGACGGGCAAGGTTGAACAACCTGCCCCCTGATCTTGTGTGGAGGAAAATTCCTTCTTCAGAGGATTTGAACGCATGTGAAAGCAGCAGGGAGAAGAAAATCCATAGATAAACATAGATAAAGAGGATGTACTTAAAAGGTTGTCAGTCTTCAAAGTAGAACAGTTACCCAGTCTGGATGGAATGCACCCTATGCTACTGAGGGAGGTATGGGTGGAAATTGCAGAGGCTCTGGCCACAATCTTTCAATCCTCCTTGGATATCGGGGTGGTGCCAGAGGACTGAAAATGTTACATGCCTGTTTAAAAAAGGGGACAGGGATAAAACCCAGCAACTGCAGGTTAGTCAGCCTAATGCCAGTGGCGTGGAAACTTTTTAGAGACAATAATCCAGGATTAAAAAAAGAAACAGGAAGCACTGTGAGCAGTTCTGGGCACCATGCCTTAGGAAGGATTTATTGGTCTTGGAGAAACTGCAGCCTAGGTTTGCTAGATACCTGGAATCCAAGGGTTAAATTATGGGGAGAGATTATTTGGAATTTAGAAGGTTAAGGGGTGATTTGATTTAAGTTTCCAAGATATTGAGGAGAACAGTTAGAGTAGAGAGAGAGAAACTATTTTTGCTGATTGGAAAGGAAGCATAGTCTAAAAATTAGAGCAAGACCTTCAGGAGTAAAACTAGGAAACACACAAAGGGAGGTAGAAGTTTGGAACTGTCTTCCACAAATAGCAATTGATATGAGATCAAATGTTAATTTCAAATCTGAGATCAATAAATTTTTCGTAAGCAAAGGTATTGAGGGATATAGGGAAAAGGTGGATAGGTCGAGTTAGGTTGCATGGTCAGTCATGTTCTGATTGAATGGTGGTGGAACAGGCTCCAGGTCCAATGTTCCTATAATGGCATTTGGAAAAGTATGGGCTAATTAATGAAAATCAGTACCAACTTATTTAAGGCAAATCTTGTTTGATTAACTTGATCGAGTTCTTTGATGAAGTAACTGAGAGGGTAGATGAGGGTATTGCGATTGATGTGTATATGGATTTTCAAAAGATGTGTGTGACAAAATACCACATAACTAAGCTACTAGTTATAACAATGGGTGACCATTGGGTCAGACCAAACAGTGCAGAAAAACAGGATACCTCTGCAAGATGCTGTACAGGATCAGGAAGTGCCGACGTACAACTGAATTCAAGGGGCTGAATTTTATACAGCCCTCTACGTCGGGAACAGTGGAGGGGTGGGCAAGAAGATTGCCCTGGATGAGGCCTGCCACTGACCTCGATGCCGGCAGGGCCCTCAATGGAGGCAGTGATGCCTCACGGCGGCCCCCCACAAAATGATTGAACTATTGGGCTCAATTTTAACTCCGTGTAAGTGGATTGGTTTTGATTGAGTCAGGGGACTGGCACTTTGGAGGATGAAGAGGGGTTGTGAGCAGTCAGATACAGAAGTAGAAGATAAGGAGAAGACACCTGGTTTGTGTAAGTGGATGCAAATTCTGGCTAAACTTAAGAACAAGATGATGCACCCTACTCTGTCCAGTGACTGAAAAGGTGATAACCATTTAAGTCTGTAAACTGCTGTGGTGAAATACTGTAATGTGTTGATTGTTGCTGTATCCTAATAAAAGATTTACTATAACCAATCACTATCAAGCCCAAGCCCTTAAAAATCTTAGAGGGATCCTTTGCTTTATTAATAGAGGAATAAAATACAAAAACAAGGAAGTTATGCTAAACCTTTATGAAACACTGGTTCGGTCTCAGCTGGAATACTGTGTTCAATTTAGGAAGGATGTCAAGGCCTTGCAGGGCGTGCAGAAGAGGTTTGTTCAAAATTGTACCAGGGATGAGTAACTTCAGCTACGTGGGGAAACTAGAGAAGCTGGGGTTGTTCTCCTTAGAACGGAGAAGATTAAGAGGAGATTTGACAGAGGTGTTCAAAATCATGAGTACTCTCTTTAGTTACTAACCAATTTGATGTGCATTTCCAGTATTTACCAGTTCTACTTGTATTTTTTTCATAATTACATTTTATTTTACTTTATACTTCATGGGCACCAAACAAAATTACTAATATTATTGAGGTAATAAATAATGGCAACTAACCTTTTTGCTGACCATGTAATTTTAACAGGGAGTTTATATCTCAGCTCTCAGAATGATGAAACAGTGACAATGGCATATTTTCAGAGATTTGATTGGGTTGCAAGTGATTTTTGGCACCAGCAAGCACTGTGCAATTGGATCTAAAACCTATTTGAATTGATCAGTGATTATTTTACCACCTTACTTATCGTTATAAAATTAAATATTTAAAAAGGGATAGTTTAGGTTGGTGTCAAATCTTTCAGAAAAAGCTTCAAACACATTCCTTTCTGAATGAATTGCATTTGAAGCTAATGCTACATGAGACTCATTAGACTCAGCATACCCAAAGTACTAGGTTCTCTAGCAGTCTATAAATAAAATGCACCAGTAAAAGCATTTTTGTGCACATATAGCTGCCTATGGAGAATTAGGAAATGGATAATACAGGATCTGCACTCTTAAGATTTTACAGGATTCACTGCATGAACGAGAACAAGATTTATTGTAAACAGAAGTATTGAACATTCAAAAGAACACACCATCTTCTTTCTGTAACCGTACAAGATAATATAAAAAAATGCAAGCTACTTTCTCTAGATAACTCAAAACAGAAAAGTTGCCGATTAAAGTTAAGCAATCCACTTTTTAAAAATACTTAGAATTGTACCTTTCATGGCATACTTCAGTAACTTACCATTGAAATTTTTTAAAGATGAAATTTTAGGCTCACTGCTACTATATCGCTGATTAATATGAAGCATCTCTAAGTAAAACCTTGTATTAATGCTTCATTTTAGGCACAACATTTATCTTTAATATTGTACCATAATTTTTATTTTTAATGGATTAATTTTTCTATCGACATCACACAAAAACACAATTGCAGTGGTAATGATGCCACAACTGTCAGTGCTCGCCGTCATTCCTCTGTGAAACTGAGAGCAACCTTTGCAGATAGCAACACGTGCAGTTAAATGCAGAAATCCAGAGTTGCTGCCAGTGATTCCCCGCTTCTCCACAGGGTGTGCTGTTGAAGGCCTTGCAGATGGAAATCTTAAAAATCACTTGATTTGCTGTGTCCTTCAGCTCTGTCTGTTCCTTTTCCCGCAATTCTGCTCTCACCTCTTCCCCTCCCTCACAGATACATGATACGGTTCCCCTTGTCTTCACCTTCCACTCTACCAGCCTCCATATTCAATTGATTATCCTCTAGCATTTCTGCCACTTCCAGCATACCATCACAAAATATATCTTCCCTTCCCTCTCAGCATTCCAAAGGGACCGTCCACTCTTCAATCAAGGTCAACACACCCCTCCCCTTCTCACGACACTTTCAGTTTTTTTATTCATTCGTGGGATGTGGGCGTCGCTGGCCAGGCCAGCATTTATTGCCCATCCCTAATTGCCCTTGAGAAGATGGTGGTGAGCTGCCTTCTTGAACCGCTTCAGTCCATGTGGGGTAGGTACACCCACAGTGCTGTTAGGAAGGGAGTTCCAGGATTTTGATCCAGCCTCAGTGAAGGAATGGCGATATAGTTCCAAGTCAGGATGGTGTGTGACTTGGAGGGGAACTTGCAGGTGGTGGTGTTCCCATGCATTTGCTGCCCTTGTCCTTCTAATTGGTAGAGGCCGCAGGTTTGGAAGGTGCTGTCTAAGGAGCCTTGGTGCGTTGCTGCAGTGCATCTTGTAGATGGTACACACTGCTGCCACTGTGCGTCGGTGGTGGAGGGAGTGAATGTTTTTGGATGGGGTGCCAATCAAGCGGGCTTCTTTGTCCTGGATAGTGTCGAGCTTCTTGAGTGTTGTTGGAGCTGCACCCATCCAGGCAAGTGGAGAGTATTCCATCACACTCCTGATATGTGCTTGGTAGATGGTGGACAGGCTTTGGGGAGTCAGGAGGTGTGTTACTCGCAGCAGGATTCCTGGCCTTTGACCTGCCCTTGTAGCCATGGTATTTATATGGCTACTCCAGTTCAGTTTCTGGTCAATGGTAACCCCTAGGATGTTGATAGTGGGGGATTCAGCAATGGTAATGCCGTTGAATGTCAAGGGGAGATGGTTAGATTTTCTCTTGTTGGAGATAGTCATTGTGTAGCGTGAATGTTACTTGCCACCTATCAGCCCAAGCCTGGATATTGCTCAAGTCTTGCTGCATTTCTACACGGACTGCTTCAGTATCTGAGGAGTTGCGAATGGTGCTGAACATTGTGCAATCATCAGCGAACATCCCACTTCTGACCTTATGATTGAAGGAAGGTCATTGATGAAGCAGCTGAGTTCAACAATTTCAGATCATAACCACCGCTTCCATTTTTTTCAAACAGTAACTGTTGGTTACAGTTCTACCATTGCCATTTATATCGCCACTAGACTAATCTTTTGTTTCTTTACTTGTCCCATTACCATCCCCTTTTGCATTGCACCATCATCCCTTTCATTATTTAATCTTTTTTGCCTTTCACGCTATCATAGACCTTGCCTTTTGTCTTTCCTCCCTCTCCCCTTTCCCTGCCTCTGTTCTTGTTTAAACCTATTAAATCTCTTTTTCCAGTTCTGATGAAAGGTCATCAACCTGAAATGTTAACTTTGTTTTCTCTCCACAGATGCTGCCTGACCTGCAGAGTATTTTTAGCATTTTCTGATTTTTTTCCCCACAGATTTCGAGCATCCGTAGTATTTTGCTTTTGAGAAAATGGGAAGGACAGCCATTGCCTAATCCAGAGGTCAGCAACCTTTTTTTACCTGAAGAGCCTTTTTAAAACATCTGCCAAAAATAAAAACTACTGGGAGACAGAGATGAAACTTTGGCATTTCTAAACCAAATACTTGGCAAATTGCCAAGAGTCTCTGGTAGAATGCATAATTTCCATATATAATAAAATACAAATATCAAATTTATGTATCAATCGAAAAAAACATTGAAACTAAAATAGACCTAACTCTGAATTATCGCATTTGACTTTTTTTTACACTTTAATTTTGTCAGTAAAGTCATCTTTAAAACAAACTATAACTTAAGATGCGTAGAATTAAGACAATTTTTTCAACTATTGATTCTTGTGATAAAAACAGCTTCTAATAGCACATTCAGAATAATTTATCATCTCACCTATATTAGAAACAACAATGGTAGCAACCATAAAACCTCTTCCTTGAACTAAAGACATAATCTATAACCATGGTGTAGCTATACCAATCAACAGGTTTATTTAGAGCAGAATGATGTTTTTTGTTAAAATAATCATTTGAAACCGTAAAGTGTAGCACAATGATTAGCCTTTTATCCCCACAATAAAAACACGGTTCTTACCTTTCTTGACTTAATTTTTTTTTTAGGCATTTTTCATGTTAATGTGATCCAACTGGAAAAGGTTGGGAGACGCAAATGAGATGTTAAAGGGCCACATGCGGCTCCGGAGCTGCCATTCTCATGTAACTCTTAGAGGCTTGTTTCAGAATGACATTGGCAGTAGCCATGAAATAGATTGACTGGAGATAATGTGCAGGAACCAATATAATCCTAATTGTTACAAAAGGAGAAGTTTGTACACAAAAGGGTATTTCTTAGTTATTTCTTATTATTGTGTTTGCATGTTTTGAATCCGCTAGTTAGAGGCAGTTTAGGAACAACATTTTATGTCAGTCACCTTTTTTAGCTGGACACAATTGTTTACCCCTTAAGCACAACAATATTTCTAGTTACATTCAACAATAAAAACTTGATCATTTTAGAAGTAGCATCAGTACATTTGCTGAGACCAAAGACAGCACTTACTTGTTTTGAACTCTTCCAGGGTGAGAAAAAACCTGCAAAAGATCAAAGAAGAAAAAGAAAAACTCTGAGATTGAGGTGGCTAACTACAAGGAATTGTTTTATTTAGATATCAATGCTAAAGGTCTCAGCTGATAGCAACAATTTTGCAGCTTGACAGAGCTGAGTGTTACAAAAAACTAATAAGACTTTACATGATCAGCTTGGAATTTCCTTGTGTCTAGCAACATTTGAAAAAGTTGCAGGAAATTATATTACGTCATTATATGACGTTTTCATATCATTAGTAAATGATAATAAAAGTCAAGTAAAACACTTAAGTTAGCTCCCAATAAGGTGATGTCAGCACAAGGGAAGTAGCTGATTGCTGAGTAGCTGGTGATTCTTTAGTTACTTTAGTTAAATATTAAGTTTACTTCTGATAAATCAGTTAATAGGCTAATAAATAGAGGCATGGCAGAGCATCACAGTCCTGTGGAATGCACATCATGTTCCATGTGGGAACTCCAGGGTAATTCTCATGTCCTGGACAACCATATGTGCAGGAATTGTTGTCAGCTGGAACAGCTTGAGCTCTGGGTTTCGGAGCTTCAGTGACAGCTGGTGTCCCTGTGATGCATCCACAAGGTTGAGAGTTTCATGGATAGCACGTTTCTGGATGTGGTCACCTCACAGCTTAAGGGTGTGCAGGCAAAGAGGAAATGGGTGACCACCGGGAAGTCAAAGAGGTCCAGGCAGGTAGTACAGGAGACCCCAGAGTGCATTTCCCTCTTCAACCAGTATTCAGTTCTGAGGAGCGCAGCCAGAGTCAAGTCCACAGCACCACAGCTGGTTCAGCTGTACAGGGGGCAGGAGGAAGATTGGGAAAGCAATAGTGATAGGGGATTTTATAGTTAGGGGAACAGACAGGATGGTATGTTGCCTCTCTGGTGCCAGGGTCAAAGATGTCACTGAGCAGCTGCAGAACACTCTGCAGTGGGGCGGGGTGGGGGGGGGGGGGGTGGTGGGGGAGAGGATGAACAGCCAGCAGTCGTGGTATATATTGGTACCAGCGATATAGATAAAGGGATGAGGTCCTGCAGACAGATTTTAGGCAGCTAGGAAAGAAACTAGCAAGCAGGACCTCAGAGGAAGTAATCTTCAGAATATTCCCAGTAGCATGCACTGGGGAGTATAGAAATAGGAGGATAGAGCAGATGAATGCGTGGGCTGGAAGATGGCACAAGGGGGAGGGCTTTAGATTCCTGGGACATTGGAACCAGTTCTGGGGGAGATGGGACCCGTACAGGCCAAACGGGTTGCACCTGAACAGAGCCGGGAACAACATCCTTGCAGGGTGGTTTGCTAGTGCTATTGTGCAGGGTTTAAACTAACTTGGCAGGGGGATGGGAACCAGGAGGTAACATCAAAGAGGAAAAGCAAGGTGCATAAAGAATTGGGAGAGACAGATAGCACTAGAGTAGGAAATAGTATGGTATTAAGTGGGGGTCATAGTAAGAGGGAATGCAATAAGGCATGTATGTGAATGCACTGAGTGTGGTAAATAAGGTTGGTGAACTGCAGGTGCAGGTACCACTTGGCAGCATGATGTTGTGGCGATAACGGAGATCTGGCTCAAAAGAGGGCAGGACCGTGTACTAAATCTTCCAGGATACATGGGTTCAGGAAAGATAGGGAAATAACTCTCTGCCCACGAGGATGGTGGAAAAGGAAACAATCAATGATTTCAAAGGAAATTGGATGGACACTTGAAGGAAGTAAACTTGCAGGGCTATGGGAAACGAGTGGGGGAGTCGGACTGACAGGATTGCTCTGCAGAGAGCAGGCATGGACTCAATGGGCCAGATGCCTTCCTTCTGTGCTGTAAATGACTCTAAAGAAAGGAGAAGGGGTTGCAGTATTGATTAAGGATAATATTACAGTGCTGGAGAAAGAGGATGTCCAAGAAGGGTCAGGGACAGAATCTATTGGTTTGAGCTAAGAAACAATAGAGATACCATTACACTACTGGGTGTATTCTACAGGCCTCCACCTTGTGCAAAAGATATAGAGGAACAAATTTGCAAGGAAATTACAGAGAGGTGCAAACATTATAGAGTAGCTATAATGGGGGACTTCAATAATTTTAATATAGACTGGTTTAGTAATAGTGTAAAGGGCAGAGAGGGGGAAGAGTTTCTTAAGTGTGTTCAGGAGACTATTTCCATTCTAATGAGAAAGGAGGCATTACTGCAACTGGTTCTGGGGCATGAGGTGGGACAAGTGAATCAAGTGTCAGGAGAGGAACATTTATGGGACAGTGATCATTTGTATCATAAGGTTTAGGTTATCTATGGAAAAGGTCAAAGAGCGATACTGAATAAAAATAATTAACTGGGGGAGGGCCAATTTCTATGGGGTGAGAACAGATCTGGCCCAAATATTTGCAGGCAAAACTGTAATTTAACAATGGGCTGCCTTTAAAGAGGAGATAATTCAGGTACAGTCGAGGTACATTCCCACAAGGGGAACGGGAGGACAAACAAAGCCAGAGGTCCCTGAATGACAAAAGAGATAGAGAGTAAGATGAAGCAGGAAAAAAGTGAGTATGACAGATGTCAGGTTGATAATACAAATGAGAATCGGGCTAATTACAATAAATTTAGAGAGGAAGCAAAAAAAAAAGGAGCAGGAAAGACAGAGTATGAGAAGAGACTCTTCTTCTTTGGCCTCCTTGTCTCGGGAGACAATGAGTAAGCGCCTGGAGGTGGTCAGTGATTTGTGGAGCAGCGCCTGGAGTGGCTATAAAGGCCAATACTAGAGTGACAGACTCTTCCACAGGTGCTGCAGAAAAAATTGGTTGTCGGAGCTGTTACACAGTTGGCTCTCCCCTTGCTCTTCTGTCTTTTTTCCTGCCAACTGCTAAGTCTCTTCGACTCGCCACTCTTTAGCCCGTCTTTATGGCTGTCCGCCAGCTCTGGCGATCGCTGGCAACTGACTCCCACGACTTGTGATCAATGTCACAGGACTTCATGTCGCGTTTGCAGACGTCTTTAAAGCGGAGATATGGACGGCCGGTGGGTCTGATACCAGTGGCGAGCTCGCCGTACAATGTGTCCTTGGGGACTTGGAGACTGGCAGCCAATATAAAAGGGAACATAAAATAGAATCTATAGGCATTTAAACAGTAAACCCTTTACTACAGGCCAGTCAGTATAACCTCGGTGGTGGGAAGCTTTTAGAAACGATAATCTGTGACAAAATTAAGAGTCACTTGAGCAAATGTGGATTAATTAAAAAAGAAAGCCTGCACAAAACTGTCAAGGGCAAATCATGCTACCTAACTTGATTAAGTCGTTTCTCTTTATAGGTGCTGACAGACCTGCTTTGCATTTCCAGTATTTTATTATATAATTTAGATTTTAACAATGTCTTTGACAAAATGCCACATAAAAGACTGGTCCACAAAGTTGGAAGTTAAGGAATAAGGAAGGAGAAGCTTCTGAAGTAGTTTAAAAATTGCCTGAATCAGACAAAGTAAGGGTGTTTGTAAATTGGGACTGAATCAACGTGGAATTAGACAATGGTGGGATGCTGCTAATGTTCACCATGTATAGAAATTATTTTGAAGTGGAGATGGAAATGAAGGTGTCTAAGTTTTCTGGTGATAACAAGCAGTTAGTGGGCATTGAAAATAACATCAGGAGGTTGGGCTGACCAATAGCAGGTATCATTTAATGTGGATAAATGCAAATTGATGAGGTTAGTAAGAGGTACGTGAATGGAAATAGAAGAGCTCTCGTCACAAAATTAGTCAAATCTGAAAACTATAAATTAAAAAACTCAGTGTACTGTATGCTTCAAAACTGAGGCTGCATCACTTTAATTTGAAGACACACCAACTGGTGTGGAGGATGAACATTTTAATGCTGCAGAAATAGTATGACTTTGGAAGCTGATTGAACATAAAGACTGAATAGGAAAAGAGATACTCTGTTGAACTAATGAGAGACCTAATTACAGGGAATGACGTGCAATTATCCTTGCAAAGCTTACTGGGCTGTCAAGTCTTATTAGAATTTTTAATAGTTATATAAATGAAAGCAATCTAAAATTCTCCAGAGGCTAAATTATTTAAAATTCTGTATATATGCATATGTAGATACATATTTAGATGAAGTTGATCAATTTAAGTGCAAAAGCTGTGATTGTTGTGGAATTCCTGCCACATTAGTCACTTAAGGAAAGCAACAAACTGCTCGCATCACTGCTTTCATCTGAGAAACATGACTGACAATAATACGATGGAACAAGTTACAATAAACTGCCAGCTGAGACAGAATTTCGAATAATTAAATGTTGAGCCACCTGCAAACATGCCCACTCTCATTCATCCTTTATGTCACATTCAAACTGGTCCCTTCCGTACATCTTAATTGTATGGGATCTGAGTTCAAGGGCGGAATTTAGTGAGCCCACCACAGGTCCCGGCGGCATACGCGGAAATGGGCGCTGGTCCCCTTTGTCACGTAGGTGGCCATTTTGCATAATGGAGGAGTGGGGTACCCCAATCACGTGACAGGATGGAAGGCGAGATGCCAAATACAGCATCAGATGACTCTGGAGCAGGTGCTCGCACCATATTTAAAGCCCTGCCAGTCCTGCTTGCATTGCTTCCTTGCACCCATTTGCTGATAGCTACTAAAAACTGTGAACCGTTTTGCATTGACTCTGAACCCTCCCCCACCCCCTGGGCGGACCCCGCAGGATGGCCAAGCCAAGGCACAGGGTGACCCCATGGTTTAGTGGCCTCCCTCCAGAGAATCTGGTTGCAAGGGAAAGGCAGGTGGTCCTCTTCCCCAGTGATGGCGAGAAGAAGTCCTCCTGCTTGACCAAGAGAGCCTGGATGGAGGTCACTGAGGAGGTCAGCAGCTGTGGGGTCACCCCACAGAGCTGGGTACTGTGTCACCAGAGGGTCAATGACCTTCTGCGTTCTGCCAAGATGCGTGCTCCACACCTCTGGAAAATAAAAGCTTTATATTTGCTCTTTTTATATCTTTCCCTCCTCAATATTGCCAGACAATACAATGTTCCTATCACTGTCCTGCCAGATAATAGGATTCTCCCAGTCAGGGAAATCACAAATTCACCCCACCAATTCTGTTAAATCCTGTTTTCAGTCTCCCAACTGATACTTAACCTCAGGACCCCATTTCTCTGATGCTTCTAAATGCCAGAATTCTCAGTTGAAAAAAGCTAAAATCCCCCATTGCAGTCCTATTAGACTCCAGGATACCCACCCCAGTTCTGCCAATCCCCAGGCATTATCTCCCTTTCCTCAGTATTGCTCAATTCCAGGTAGCTGCTTCCAACCTGGTGCATATTGCCTACAATCGTCTTGTGTAGCCTGAACTTTAAAAACAGGAGAATGAAAAAATTGAGTACTTATGTAAAGAAATACATAATAATAAATGCTACTGATTCATAAGGCAGGATTTTCCCTCTGGGGGCGGGAAAGGGAAGTCAGGACTGTTTCTGGGTTCTGCACCCACCCCTAGGGGAAAGCAGTCACTGGCCCTTAGTTTCACGGGGACACCACCTTAACTGACCTGGAGACAGGTTTGGGGGCCAATTAGGACCTGATTTAAACAGACCACTAATGTGGCTGCCATTTCACTGATGTATCGTCTATTTGTAAAATCATACATTCAGAGATATTTGGAATGTCTTAGGACAGCCCCATGATTCGCTGATGTGGACCTGGAGGTCCTCCTGGAGGCTATAGGGGAGAGAAGGGAGGTCCTTTTCCTAAAGGGTGGCAGGAGGAGGCCATCCACCCAGACAAAACAGGCCTGGATGGAGATAGGTGACATAGTCAGCAGAAGGAATGTGCTGCGCAGAAATTGGATCCAGAGTCAGAAGAGGTTTAATGCCCTGATACCCTCTGGCAAGGTGAGTGCAACTCCCAACCCTCAGGACAGGCCTCTGGTATTCACCTTCCAGTGGGCACACCAGCTGAGGTGCCAGAGGCCAGATGCTGCGCCTGTACATGGGAGGGGTGTGCGCCCAGGGCACTTACTGACCCAGAGCCATAGTGCTGCTGAGGACCTTCCAGCACTAAAACATGCAGTTTCTAATGAATAGGAGCAGCTAGCATTGGCCAAAGAGGAAAGCAGAGCCTTGTCTCTCTCTTTTGTCCTTGCAGGAGAAACAGGCTCATAATGCCTGCAAGAGGGCCCAGACTGGTGGAGGGGTTCCCTATACCTTCACGCGATCACAGCCATGGAGAGGGGAACCTTGGTAGCCACCAGGGTCGCAGACAATGAGGTGGTCAGACATGGACATCCATGGTGGAGATGGTAAAGAGTGTTATGCGTTCATTCAGGGGGAGCATTGCACTCCACCCCATTTGACAGCATAATGAACACTGAGTTGCAGTGGGAAGCCTCAGCGGTGTAGGGGTTTCTGCTCTCCATGGCTCGTTCTTATGATCTTTTCTTTTGTCTCGCCAGGTGCAGATATTGAGGCAAGGAAACCAACTCCCTCACCCTCCCCAGGCCAAGTGCAGCAGCAGCAGAGCTCAGAAGAAGCACCATCACACCTTACAAGCACACCTCCCCACCAGCGCAGATACAGTCACTTCCGTGGGACCTCATGTGAAGTTAGATAGGGTGGCACTGGGTGATGAGCAAAGCACTAGTGTGCAGGAGGAGATGCTAAAGGCAGAGGCAGCTGTGGGCAGTCCCCCTTGGAGAAGGGAGAACAGACACATCCCAGCTCAGCTGAGCAGAGATGCAGGGCAGGAAAGGAGGCTCTAACTAGACCAGCAGCAACAGATGTGCTCCCACATGTCTGAGTTCTCTGAGGCAGTGCAGTGTCATGGGAAAAGAATGAAGGAGCCCAGCCAGCTCATGTGGGCCACACTGGCTCAGGGCTTTGAGCACATAAACTCCTCTACTGAGATGCGCACTGATGCACATAGGATACATGACACACTATCCAGCACAGACTGGAGTGGATGTCAGTTGTGCCCTAGCTGGTGCCTTGCTCCAGCCATACAGAGCGCCAGCCAAAGGCTGAGAGGATGTCACCGAGGAGGATGAAGGTGCAATCCCTCACTGGGCGCCATCATCTTTGCCTCCCCTGGCTCAGAGGGAGCATCTGTGCAGCAGGGCCCAGTGATGGAGGCTGTCCCCACAATGATTCAGCTGCAACAGCCTCTGTAGAAGCTGCCACAGACACCTCCACGACGAAGATGATCGCCACGTGCATCTCAGCCACAGACAGCGACAAGTAAGCAGGCTGCCTCCATTGAGTGGGTCACTGGGGTATCTTCTACCTGTAACTGTGCACTGTTTCCTTTATGAGCAACCTATCAAATTGTAAATATTGACACTTAAAGCCAGACAGGTAAGTCTCCGTTTATTAATGGCAGGACAGGAAAAGAGGTGCGAAGTGATGAAGGTGAGGAACAGTGATGGTGAAACCTCCAGGAGATGTGCATCCTTCATTGGCAGTAAGGGTTTACATGTTCTGTGTCTTCAAAGGAAGTGTTAGCACAGGCAGTTCAGAGCGAGTTCCATACCATGTCATTCAGAGGAGATCACTCGAAACAAACCTGATGAGATCCTCAAGCCCTGCACTGGGCCCGGCCACCCTATGCAGCTGGGGCACCTTGCTGTTCTGGATCTTCTCCCTCCGCCTCCTCCTCCTCTTACAACCACTGCTCCTCCTCTTCCTCTCATGAGCCTCACCCTCTTCAAGATGTACACCTCTCTGGAGGGCCATGTTATGGAGAGCGCAGCAGACCACCACAATGAGCGAGACCCTTGCAGAAGTGTATTGCAGACACCACCTGACTGGCCTAGGCACCAGAGCCACATCTTCCGAAGCCCGATGGCATGCTCAATGGCTGTCCTAGTGAGCAGATGGCTTAAGTTTCATCGCCTCTGTGCCTTGGCCTTAGGCTCTCATAGAGGGGTGTGTAGGCATCTCTTCAAGGGATATCCCTTGTCCCCTAGAAAGCATCCACGGAGTTTGCGGGAGGGTTCGGGGTGGTTGGGGGTGGGGGGGAGGGCGGTGGAGCGAAGAGCTGCAACAGCCTGGGCAGGAGGTGAATGAAGGAGTCATGGCAGCTGCCAGGAAAACAAGTGCACACATAGAGAAAGCTCTTGTTATGGTTGCAGATCAGTTGAATGTTGAGGGAGTGGAGGCCCTTCCTGTTGATGAATCTCACTGGATGGTCAATTGGTGCCTTGATGGCCACATGGGTGCAATTGATGATGCCCCGCAACTGGGGAATCCACCAATGGGGGCAAAATCCACTGCTGTCTGTGCCTGCGAGGCTGCATCTGTCTGGAATTGATTGTACTGTCCAGTTCTCGCAAATAGGGCATCAGTGACCTGTGCGATCCAGTGGTGTGCAAAATGCCACCAAGGTCCGCAGCTGATCTTTGGAAAGAGCCAGAAGCGAAGAAGTCACAGTTACTGGCAGGGCATGGCGAGCAGTTCTGCGAGATGTGAGGTCTTTGGCGATGAGGGCACGAATCTCTGTGCCCATCTCCCTAGAGAGTTGCAGTCTCCTGCAGCACTGGTTCTTGGTCATCTCAAAGGTAGCTCCTTCTTTTCCAGTAGATCCTATGCTGAGGGCATGGCCTCTATTGCCTTCCTGCCCGTTGTCCCTCTCTTCTGCCCTCCTGATGCCCAGGGCTCTACCCTTCCTGCAGAGAGTCTTACACCTCATCGCCACTGGATGCGAAATCTGAGAGTCATGCACCCCACTGCCAGTCGTTGTCTTCTTTGTGCTCTGGTGGCCCTCCCCCAACTGTGTTTGGCAGCTTTGCCCCCGTGATGCCAGGTGGCTGATGACCCCCTTCATTGTCGAGTGCTTACTGCCCACTCTCCCAATGGTACCTATTTCCCAATGCTCAAGTCCCCGACTGCGTCGTTCACTGTCTTATGGGGCCTTTTAATTCCCTTGACTGGCTCCCCACTGTGCATCCGCCTCCACTCACCTGGTCTGCCACAGACAATCCTGCAGCCCGTTCAGTTCTGTCAAATATCAGAACATTCCCTTAACAAGCTCTTTAATAATGTTCATGGATCGGGGACGGATCTTGGGGCCGCCTTCCCACCACCCTGGTGAAACCTGCTGGCACTGGGAATGGCGTTGGGAAACTGGCATACCGGCAGTGCCGGTATTTACATTTCCTGCCTGCCTCTGTTCCCACCCCAGTGGGACCTGAAAATTCAGCCCATAGTTCTTCATAGAAAATTGGACAGATTTGTAGAATTTGATTCTCAAAACACAGGTAAAAATTCCATAATACTGTTTGATGAAAATACAATTGGATTTATTCTGTCACTGTAAATCAGTAACCCTAATGATAACACATTGAGTGTTACATGGTATTACATCAGTATTGTTATAAAAGGGCGAACTCACTCTGAGCAATGCCATGGAAGATCAGCTGGTACAAAAACTTTTCTGCCTAGTGAGTGCATTATCCTTCATACTCCTGGTATCACACTTACACACTTTTATGTCAAATTTGAACCTCATTGGTTTAAACATCAAACAGAGAATCGTAATAAACCACAGCTAAATGGGCAGGAAACATTCAAATCAAAGAAATCAAAACAGGAATAAGAAGACCCCAAATAAAATCAGAAAAGAGGTACCAAAAACAGGCCCAGACAAAATTCCACCTAATTAGGTGCGGGCGATCAAAAGCTTGGTTGAAGAGGTGGGTTTTAAGGAGAATTTTAAGAAGAGGCAGAGAGGTAGAGAGAAATAAGGAGGGAATTTCAGAGTAAGACTTAGGTGGCAAAAAGGTAAGGCCAGCACTGATGGGGTTAAGGGAGGCAAGGGATGCACAAGAGATCAGAGACAGAGGAGCTGAAAGTTTGGGTGGTAACTGTGGAGCTGGAGGAGGTTACAGAGATAGGGAGGGTGGCGAGGCCCTGAAAGAATTAAAACACAGGGATGAGATTTTAACTTTGAAGCTGGGGGATCAGGAACTAATGTAGATCAGTAAGGACAATGTGGTGGGAGAGCAGAATTTGGTGCAGGAGAGGATCTGAGCTAAAGTTTAGAGAGGGCAGAGAATTGAAAGCTAGCTAGAACTGTATTGGAACAGTCAGGTTTGGAGATGTTATTGCACCTCATAAATATACCATGTTACTGGCATTGCACATTCTAAGGAAAAACAAAAAAAGAACTTGCAACTACATAATGCCTTTCACAGCCTTTTGAAATGTAATTCTCATTGTAATCTAGGAAACACGATAGTCAATTTGCAAAAATCAAAGCCTCACAACCATCAATGAGATTATTTTTGTTTTAGTGGCACTGGTTCATGAAGGAATGTTTTCCAGGACGCCAGGAGAACTTGCACTTCTTTGAATAGTGTAATGGGATCTTTTACATCCACTTGACAGTGCAGATGGGGCCTTGATTTCACATTTCATCTGAAACTGAGCAGCATTCTTACAGTAATACACTGAAATGCCAACATAGATTACGTCCTCAAGTCTCCAATTTGGCATGGGACATGAACCCATGACCTTCTCACTCAAAAGCTAAAGTGCTACGATTGGGTCAAGGCTTTGACTAGGGTTGTCCAACATACGGCCCACCACAGGTTTCCATCCAGCCTGCGAATGTAAACTGTACCCAGGACCATTCCTCAGCCTTGCCAGCGGTCCGTGACTGGAGATGGGAAATTTCCCTTTGTCTTCTTCTTTCAGACTGGCTTTAAAAAAAATAAATCACTGTCAGTTTCACAGCTGACAGGTGCTGACATCGGAAACAGTGCTTTCTGAACTTTGGTCAGCTTCCTGATTTTTCAGTGGCTTCCGACTTTTTTTTCCAAAAAACTGACCAACTGTCTGCTGAGCATTCCCACTCTCTGCAACTGTCAGAGAGAGAGAGGGGATAGAGAGAGGGACAGAGAGAGAGAAGGATAGTGAGAGAGAGGCTGACAGAGAGAGAGAGGGACAGAGAGAGGGGCAGAAAGAGAAAGGGGATAGAGAGGCAGAGAGGGAGAGAGAGAGGGACAGAGAGAGAGAGGGACAGAGAGAGATGAGTAGAGGAGGAGGGAGAGGGGAGGGGGGGAGAGAGAGAAGTGGAGAGAGAGGGGGGAGAGAGAGGGACAGACAGAGGGACAGACAGGGACAGAGAGAGGGACAGACAGAAAGGAGCAGAGAAGGTGAGAGGGAGGGGGAGAGAGAGCGAGGGAGAGAGAGGGAGCGAGAGAGGGGTGAGAGAGAGGGTGCGAGAAGGGGGAGAGAGAGGGGGAGAGAGAGAGGGGGAGAGAGAGAGGGGGGAGAGAAAGGGGGGGAGAGAGAGGGGGGAGAGAGAGGGGGGGAGAGAGAGAGGGGGGAGAGAGAGAGGGGGGGGTGAGAGAGAGAGGGGGGATGAGAGAGGGGTGGGAGAGAGAGAGGGGGCAGAGCGAGGGGGGGGGGGACGGGGGGAACAGAGAGGGGGAAACAAAGAGAGAGAGAGAGATGAAGACAGAGACAGATAGAGAGAGAGCCAGAGAGAGCGTGATCGAGATCACTCCTGACAGATGGACATTTATCCACAGTACTCCGTATTGCTAAAAGAAGTGTGTGGGCAAACATTGACTATGTGTGCAAGCAAAGAATTGCCAGGTATCTCTCTAAATCAGTGTCCAACATAGTGAATAGAAAGTAAGTCAATAAATTAGTCTGCTTATTTGAAACTTCTTCACAAAAATGTACATTTGTTCTTGTTTTGAGTAATAGAAAAAACAATTTTTAATGCCTTTATCTTTCCGAAATTGTCGCACCGGCCCCTTATGCGAGACAAAGATTGTAATGTGGCCCCCCCACGTGAAAAGGTTAGACAATCCTGGCTTAGGCCTATATGATACTGCAAACACAAAATGAAAAGGCATATAAAAACATATGACTTGCAATCTAGTAGCTATTATGGGAAGGGGAACCATTTAATTTGGAATGTGCATTAAAACTTTGCTATTCACACTCAAAATTCTTCAATTTCCTGATTAGTTCTCAGGATATTCAAGAGATAAAATGTCTCCCAGTATATTCATGAGGTAAAACCATCATAAGCCATTACCTCATTGCACAGTTTACTAAAATCAATCTTCTACTGACATTATTCTGCTTCACAGTAAAGATTGCATTCAATTGATGATATTTGTACTACACTTCATTACCTACCGAAATAATTTCTTTACAACACCTGGATGTCAAAAATTTAGGGATCCTTGATTATCTACCACTTTTCAATATCTAGTGGGGATCGGGGTTGGGGGTGACAGGCGATCGCCTCCATTATGATGGTTAATGGAGGTTCCATTGGATACAAAAGATTTTCCTCACGTAGCAAGTAAGTTTACGAAAACATAAATTTGAAAAAAGTGTTTTGCCACTTTGTATATGTTGTAGTTAATTGACTGCAGCTGCAGGAAACATGCAGTCTCCAAGTGACAGAAAAGTCATAAATTAGCTCAATAGATCAAAAACATAATTAGAAGTGCATTAAGCTTGTTATGTTGTTGCTTATGTAGTTTAGTTTAAAATAGTGTTGCGAAAATAAACAAAAATTTTTTTTGCAACAATCCAGAGAACATTGAAATGGTGTTGTAATGTAAGTTTCCAACTGCTATGTGGGAACATATAATAGATACAACATGTAGCATTGATTCTATACTTTTATCATGCTTGGCAAGAACAATGTTTTTTGCTTCTAGTGTTTGTCAGACTGAGCTCTTGACAGATCCTGAATCTGTCCATTCGTCAGTCAACCTACGGGAGTTCATACTTTGTGAAATTACATATTACGTACAGGTCATTGATTGGCAATGCTAGACTTTCAGTGCAGATACATAACTTCAACCCAGCCTCATTATTACATACTCTGTACACAAGGTGTCATTTCCATCTAGACTTGCTATCCTTGGCCATTCAAATCCATTAGTTCCAAGCATGAAACATTTTTGAACTGTGGACTCTTGTCAAAGACTAGCTAGACTGCAGCTGCAACAATTACTTGTGATTTTTCGACCATTTCAAAAAATATTATTTTGTCTTCTTTCCCTTGTCTTCAGTGCTGGGAGAGTAGATGCATAAAAGAAAATTGTCTTGTTGAAATATAAGCTACAAAAAGCTGTTTTTATGATGTACTTATTAGTGTTCATGACAGAAACAATAACAAAAGTATGATATTTAATCCATTTGTCAGGTGCACATGTAAAAACATATTTTTGTCACAATGCGACTCCTGTTAGATTTGTAACGGCATCGTATTTTACTCCCAAATTGTGACCTTTTTCAAGTCTAACAGAAAAATTGTTTCATCGCTGCCTCCTTGTGCTAATTACAGAAGAACCAATAACAGATCCATTATCAAATGGATTTAGATGGCTACAAACACTTATTTAAGGAAGGATGTAAATGCGCTGGAAACAGTTCAGAGAAGGTTTACTAGACTAATACCTGGAATGGGCGGGCTATTTTATGAGGAAAGATTGGACAGGCTAGGCTTGTATCCGCTGGAATTTAGAAGAGTAAGCGGCGACTTGATGAAACAGATAGGATCCTGAGGGGTCTTGACAGGGTGGATGTGGAAAGAATGTTTCCTCTTGTGGGAGAATCTAGAACGAGGGGTCACTGTTTAAAAATAAGGGGTCGTCTTAAGACAGAGATGAGGATCGTGAGTCTTTGGAACTCTCTTCCTCAAAAGGCAGTGGAAGCAGAGTTTTTAAATATTTTTAAGGCAGAGATAGATAGATTCTGGATAAGCAAGAAGGTGAAAGGTTATCGGGGGTAGGCGGGAATATGCAATAATCAGTTGAGTCATGAACTTATTGAATGGCGGAGCAGGCTCTAGGGGCCGAGTGGCCTACTCCTGCTCCTAATTCGTATGTTTATATGTATGCCACATAGTGAAATACAAACTTCCAAGTGAAGTCACATCACCCCTGTAAACTATAAACATTATACAAGAATGCATGGCAATATATAAACTTCCTATACAAGAAATAACATGCACTAAATAGTGAAATTAATCATTGTGACATCAAATCGTTGTGAATGGAGAAATTGAGATATTAAAAATGACAAGAGGCACATTAATATAAAAGCAAAATACTGCGGATGCTGGAAATCTGAAACAAAAACAAGAAATGCTGGATTCACTCAGCAGGTCTGGCAGCATCTGTGGAAAGAGAAGCAGAGTTAACGTTTCGGGTCAGTGACCCTTCTTCGGAACTGACAAATATTAGAAAAGTCACAGATTATAAACAAGTGAGGTGGGGGTTGGGCAAGAGATAACAAAGGAGAAGGTGCAGATTGGACCAGGCCACATAGCTGACCAAAAGGTCACGGAGCAAAGGCAAACAATATGTTAATGGTGTGTTGAAAGACAAAGCATTAGTACAGATTAGGTGTGAATATACTGAATATTGAACAGCAGCAAGTGCAAACCTGAAGAAAAACAACCTGAAAAAAACAGTGGGTGAGCAAACTGAACAAACTAAGATGAAATGAAATAAATGCAAAAAAAGATTGTAAAAAATGTAAAAAGGAATGTAAAAAAAAAAGGAAGAAAAAATAACTAAAAATGACTAAAAATGAAAGTAAAGTGGGGGGCTGTCATGCTCTGAAATTATTGAACTCAATGTTCAGTCCGGCAGGCTGTAGTGTGCCTAATCGGTAGATGAGATGCTGTTCCTCGAGCTTGCGTTGATGTTCACTGGAACACTGCAGCAATCCCAGGACAGAGATGTGAGCATGAGAGCAGGGGGGAGTGTTGAAATGGCAAGCAACCGGAAGCTCAGGGTCCTGCTTGTGGACTGAGCGGAGATGTTCCGCAAAGCGGTCACCCAGTCTGCGCTTGGTCTCCCCAATGTAGAGGAGACCACACTGTGAGCAGCGAATACAGTATACTACATTGAAAGAAGTACAAGTAAATTGCTGCTTCACCTGAAAGGAGTGTTTGGGGCCTGGGATAGTGAGGAGAGAGGAGGTAAATGGGCAGGTATTACACCTCCTGCGAAGAGGCACATTAAGTTGTGTTGATTAGAGCAGGAAGTTACAGAAGGACACAGACAGATTAAATGAGAGAGCAAAACTGTAGTAGATAGAATTCAATGTAGGGAAGTGTGAGGTCATCTACCTTGGATCCAAGAAAGAAAATCAGAGCCCATCTTCTTAATGGTGAGAGATTAGGAATTGTGACGGAGCAAAGGGATTTGGGTGTCCAGGCACAAAAATCACCAAAAGGTGGTGCACAGGTACAAAGAAACTAACGGAATTTTGGCCTTAATATGAAGGGAACTGGAATAAAGGGAAAGAAGTTATGTTTGAGTTGTACAGAGTCTTCATCAGAGTCTGAGAGTAGCGTGTTCTATTTTGGGTACTGCACCTCAGAAAGGATATATTGACCAGATATAGCAGATGCAATGCAGAATCACTAGAATGGAGCCATAGCTGAAGAATTAAATTATGAGGGCGCGTTACATAAACTTAGTATGTATTCCCATGAGTTTAAAGGTTGAGGTTATTTAATTGACTTGTTTTAAAGCAGTTTTTCACTGCATCCAATCCTTTACAAACATTCGCTAGATTAATCTGTCAACAATTTAATTAATGCGTGGGGAGACAATAATAAACTCAGCAGATACATTAATCAGAGAGATGAAAAAGATACAGTTGCTTGCTTTGTAAGTAGTGTACATATTTCATTCCTGTGTAAGGATGCCAGAACAGTAGATTAAAGCATTTAATGTGCATGCTCGAACATACATATTGCATTCACAGAATGAAGTCATCTTTCATCCCAGTGTACTTTACATGACATGCTAACTGAAAGCAGATGCTGCTTTGTTTCTATAGTTTAATTAATTAATTATTTGAGGGGCCTATTGTTTGCAAGTTCTAGAATCCACACAAGACAAGATAGATATTTCCACATCCCAACAATTCTACTGTGTTACTATGGATACTATTGAGCACACAAACCTATAATAGCCAGAATATTAATAATAACTTTCCGTAATTATTTTCAAAATGAAACAATCACAAGAGTTCTATCTGCCAGGCCAAATATCAGACGATGACAATATTGTGTAGAACAATTAATCTGTATATCATTTCTGAAAAATGCACAATAACTAACTTAAACCAGTCATAAATAATGGCCCAAATTTTGCGGTCAGTGGTGAAGGAACGAAGCGCGCCATTCACTCAGCTGGCAGCTGCCCAGAGTTTTGCAGGTTTCTTAGCACTGACCCGTTATCATTGGGTGTCTGATCCAGTATAGGGCCCTCTACAGGGGATCTGCGGCTTGTGTGAGCACGGGAGGCAACAGCAAGGCTTTTCAACCAATCAGATTGAAGAATCCTCACTGAGACATGCAGAGTCTAAACCAGGAAGTATAAACCAAGAATTATAAATTAGATTTAAATCAGGTACAGAAAGTGAAATAAAGGATAGGTAATATGGGATTAAGAAAGAAAGAGATAAAAAGAGACAGAAAGTAAAAAAAAATTAAAATCTCCACTACTAAGTAAATCCTGAAAGAATGAGACACCACCCTTGTAAAGTCATAGTTTCAGGGCCAGAGAAGTTATTTGGCAGTAATTAGGACTGATCACACCAATAAAAGTTCACTTACTCTTGAATGTACCAGTCCTATCTTTTTCTGCTGTGTTTAAGTGGGTAGGTACACCAACTTCACCCCCTTAAATGGATTTTAATGCCAAGTCTATTGGTGAGGTACTACTATAGCACAGCCTCTGGAGAAGCAGGGTAACTCAGACCACAGCTTCTAGATTTCCAGGCTTCACTGCACAAGTGAGCAGTTCAGAAGTTGCTGTGCGATTTGCTCCATAATAACAGAGAGTATTGTTAGCCTCGCTGTTATTCTCAATGCTAAATCTGGACCAATATGTTCATTTTAGATTGACAGCATTATGCAGCCATGATAATTTCATTTATTTAAATCACCACTGTTAAGTATGATTCAAGGTACAGTATATGGCTAAATATCTCAGCAACAAGACCTATTAAATAGTGGTCTACAAAAAATGTTTCCACTGATTGTTGGGCCAATTTTTTATTGCCATTTTTAACAATAATGTAAATTTGAAAAGTCCAACTTACCACTCCTCTGGATGACCAAATTGATTTCAGTTCCAACTGAACATTCCTTTAAAATCTCCACTACTTGGGTATGGCTGAGGGTCTGCACATTTTGCTGATTAATCTCCACGATTAGATCACCTTCATTAAGGCCACCACAGCCTTGAATATCTAGGATTTGTTTCACTCGCTGTCCTGTGGTACTATCGGCTATGGTAAAGCCAAAGCCCTGTGCTCCTTTCACAATAGCAATCGTCTTGAATTCGGACTGAGTGGTTCCTGAAGAGGCCATAGAGATGCTATCCTCCTGAACTGTTGATAATGTTCCATCCATCTGGCCATCAGCAAGTATTGGATTAAAGCAATGTAGATGTCGATCAGAGATGTCTGGTGCTGAGCGGGAGGTCCGGGAACCAAACTCCACATACGTGTCATAATTATTTCGCCCATTTACTTGGACTGGTTGTCGGTCCACTAATGTTAAAGGAGGCACCATGCTGTTGTTTGGGTCATCAGGATCAAAGGGTAAAAGGTACCCACGGCATAGTACAAGATTGACACACTGACCAATTGGGACAGATTGGAAAATTTTGACTACTTCAGCATGAGTATATCCAAGGACACAGATATCATTTATATAGACAATCACATCACCTAGAGGGAGAGAATGAAATGGGACAATAAGGTAAAACTTCAGTAAAATACATGAAGTTAAGGAATTGCATTTGTTCCTGTGTTTTCCTTCTTTAGCATAAAGTAAATCAATTTGAGTTATCATACTTAATAAATGTTGTACAAAGCTGACAAATATAAGTAACAATTGGATGCTGCAATGTGGGGGCCTTCGGTCTTTCTGAATAGATGAACTAAAATGGGCTCAATGGCTTTCTTAATCCAGAATTGTGATTTTGTGAAGAATTCAAGCACAATAGACTCCAGATGTGGCAATCAAATATGATAGGTCATTTTATAAGCCTGACAGTTGGTATCAAATAAGCCAAGCAAACAAATTTCTCGATATTTCCTGCTCACTTCATGAAACATATTTCAATTTTTGAGAGTATATGCAGAACAAATTAACTGCTTTATCTCTAGTTTAATACTGAACCACTGTACTGTTGATGAATGTATCCGCCAAGGAATAATTCATAAGGAATAATAAAATAGACATGGGAAGAATAAGTTATATTTCACAAACACATACATTATATAAAATTTCAATTAACAGACAGTTTTTAATTATAAAGTTAAAGCAGTCACAACATCTCATCTCGAGCAACTGATGCAAACTTCTCCAGGACTCACTCTACTCAATAAAGCTCTTGAGAAATGTAAATACTAACTGAGGTGATGACGAATTTAATTTCACGCACTATTTTTCATCACACATCACTATATATGTATTATATCATTAAATAAATTGTTCAGCCATTTTTAAGCAACTTTTCTCTCTCCTTTAGGGAATGACTCTTGCTAAGGAATGGTTCCAAGAGGATAGCAACTTTCTGCTACTTTGCCCAATTAACCACTCTTTGCTTATGAGCCTAGAATGTGTGAGCAGACCAGTTAGTAATGGAAGGCATTACAGCTGACCTCCAGGGATGTCCACACAAAAGCACACTTTCCAGGAGCAGGAACCTTGGCTTATTTTTCCCCTTGGTAGCCAAGGTTTTTAAAAAATTCATTCATGGGATGTGGGCGTCGCTGGCCAGGCCAGCATTTATTGCCTAATTGCCCTAACTGAGTGGTTTGCTAGGCCATTTCAGAGGGCACATAAGAGTCAACCACATTGCTGTGGGTCTGGAGTCACATGTAGGCCAGACCAGGTAAGGACAGCAGATTTCCTTCCCTAAAGGACATTAGTGAACCAGATGGGTTTTTACAACAATCGACAAAGGTTTCATGGCCATCATTAGACTAGCTTTTTAATTCCAGATTTATTAATTGAATTCAAATTCCACCTTCTGCTGTGCTGGGATTTGAACCCATGTCCCCAGAGCAATACCCTGGGTTTCTGGTTTACTAGTCCAGTGACAATACCACTAAACCACTGCCTCAACTGAGATCAACTGTCATGTCCCAAATGATTGCCTCACTGCAATGAGCTAACTCAGCACAGACTGAGAATAAAACTTGGGACATTCTGGCATGTATAGATTAGTATTTCACCACATATGAATTTACACACTGGGCAGTGCTGGGAATCTACTGGTCACCTTTTAATGACTATCACTAAATACTAAATATTTTCAACACTAATGGTGAATTTGTTATAACACTTGTATAGAGGTTACAAAGAAAACTATTTCTGGTAAGCTTAATGTACTCTTAAGTGTGGCATAAAATACTGAAAATTGGCAGTGAAAGAATGCAAATATAATTTCATACATTTGAAGTAGATCTTTTGCTGTCTTCAGATGGATCCTATAAATTATCCAATCATTATTGGGATAGTCAGTGTTCAGAGATGTAAAGGACCAAGCTATATTCAACATTTACAGATAAAGTACATGATGGCAGCCTCATACATGCATGCTGTGAGATCATGACATAAATAAGCAGTTATAAATTTGCTTTAACAATGTCATTTGTTCACCTCCAAAAGTCTCTTGGTCTACTTCTGCCTGAATTAAATCTATCTTTTATGAGAAAGCTGAACAGGCCAGGTTAGAGTAAATGATCTGACCATGCTGTAGAGATTAATACCTTATTTTCCCACTCAAAACCACCAATCTGGGTGCAGCACAGGTTCCTACAACTAATCAACAGTCAAATTTAGTCACACGGAAAGCAACCTGTTTGTAACCTCAGAGAAGGTTCTTTTCCCAATCTTGGTAACTAATACTCCAGAAGCTACAAATAAAGTCCTTTTCTTTGAGGAGTACTTCGCCAACTGATTATTACAGGCTGGCCCTCCCCAACAGCTATGCCATCAAGTGGAAGTCTGCTGGGTTTCTGTGGCATAACTATCTGTGGTTCGGTAAGCATCATGCTAGGTCCCCACCTGCCAAGAATGAGGCACATTAATTTGGTCATGAACATTGATTTTAAACTGTTGCTGGAGTGAAGAAAGGACTTGTTAAACAGATCAGCCGTGGATGGAAAAGACATTTGCATATTAACAGATGGTGATTGGAAGGACAAAAGACCATTCCCTGACACATTCAACCCATAATGGACCTTGATCACCAGTTATTGTGTGTAAGAGGTGCATTCCAGAGACTGCTAAGGTGATACAATCCAAGACGTGGTCAGACCAGTTAGTCACATGACTAACCTGCTTGGCAACCTGGGGTTTACTGAATTGTACAGTTTGAACTCAGGAAGACTGTTTGCTTCTGGATTGAGAAGATATCTCCTGTCTGCTCCCATCTCTTTCTCACAAGCCTCTGAATCCAATGAAGACACATGAACCCCAAGAGAGAAAAGTCTCCTACAGCGAACAAGGTTTAAGGAGGATACTGGGCCCCCAAAAAAAGCAAGATCTACCTACAATCAAGGACTCTACAGTGAGCTTGAAGAACCATAACAAAAACTCTTCAGATATTGCCTCAAACTTTTCACTTTATTTTTTCTTCTCTTTTCTGTCTCTATTTGCACGTGTGTATCGCGTATACATGCTAGCGTGGGCGCATCGTGTATCCATAGGCATCAACCGAATTAGAGTTTAAGTTCAAGTTTAATAAATTTAAACTTTTGTTCTTTAAACCTAAGAAAACCTGTTTGTGCTGGTTTCTTTGCCTTATAATTGGAAAGAGGTGAACAAGGATTTACCAAGGGGGCGGTAAAAACATGGTGTGTTTAAAATTAAACCCTGTTACGTTAAGGCCAGGTGAAGGCTGAGAGGGACCCCTAGACACCTTTCTCACTGGGTCGTAACATAAGGATCTTTCCAATATGCATATTCTAAGGTCGGTGTGTTCTTCAGGGGCTCTTTTGGTGGTGTGCATAATCAGGCATGTAACCTTACGTGCTCAATTTTCTTTGGGGGAGGGGGAGGGGGCTGCAAGGGGCTGGAATGAGGCTGCATGAGCCTCATTTAAGTAATAATTTTTTTAAATAAATAAGGATCCATGCAGAATTTCATTACTTTGCTTGAGACTTGAGATTCTGCCACCAGTATGCACCTTGTCCCTATGAAATCAGCGAGAAAGTTGTTTGATATCTATTCTCTGAATGTTTTGAGAGTCCCTTGCAGATATTCGTGAAGGTACTAATCGTCCCAAGGTGTGCAGCATTTTTGTTACTGCCTCACATAAGACTGCAAAAATGTGACAGGTGCATACTCTCTGCCAGATAATGCAGGCTGTCCATGCCACACTCAAAGTACATAGAAAGCGCTTACTCCTTTTTCCACGAGCAGGTTGTACATTCCCTCTACTCTTATTGAAGTGCTGCCTTTCTGTCCCTTCCAATGTTATTTTTCCAAGGCCTTACTCAACAAACATTGTGTGCCCTACACACCTATACTTCCCCCTGGTGACCCCATGCTTGTCCTATTTCATAATCAAAGTCTGTATTGGCAGGTTGCTGTTTGGTGTTGCAGTCCTGATGGGATGGTATGGGCTTGAACCTTTTGGTGTAGGATCATGATATGGCCCTAAAGTACCTGGAACCAGATCACATAGTGGCTACTAGTGCCTCCTCACTCTCTGGCACTTCATCGATTCTTTACGGAGTCTTGCTGGAGTGGGAAGATGTGCAGATGCCCTGAAAGGAAGCTGCCACATGAGACCATTATTATGCCATGCTCCTCAGCTAGGCTTTGTCTCCAAGAAAGCCAGCCATCACTGGTCTTTCCCAATCTTAGAATCATAGATGGTTGTAGCATTGAAAGCAGCCAACTGGCCCAACAAATCTATGCCAGTTCTTTTCTCTATGAGCCACCTAGACAAATGCCATTGCCTTACCCCACACCCCTCCACCCCAACAGTCCCACTTTTATCCAGCAAGTATATAATTCCTTTTTAAAAGAATTAACAGAATCCTTTCTGGAAAATTGCAGGTTTCTGCTGAAAAGGAGACTTGCTATACTTACTGTATAACTGCAAGACCACTCAGAAATCTGTCAGTGGGTAGTTAAATGGGGCCCTGCTTGAGGCATATGGAACCCATTAAGGACAGTCTAACCTGGACTAACTGGGATGCAACAGGTTCTCCATATAATATTGGCTGCTGACCACTGGAGTCAACAAGACAAGACAAGCTCCAAACCAGGATGGAATCTTTACTGAAACCAAAGACCTGTGAACATTTGAATCTCAATGTGTATTCATGAAAAGAAAGTCATATGCACCATGCACTGGAATTTTGTAGTGGACTGATGACCACTGCGGAAAGAAATTTACATCTCTTAGTATTTCCCTTGTGAAAGAACTTGCATTTATAAAGTCCCCTTTACATGCTCAGGATGTCTCAAAAGCACTTCACAGTCAATGAAGTACTTCTGAAGTTTGGGCATTGTTGTAGTGAGGAAGAGATGGCCAAAGTAGATTCAAAGTCAAATGAAAATTGGTTCCAAGATCACAAAGCACAGAATATTATGTATTTCTGCTTTGTGTGGGAACACAAATAACAACAACAATTATATTCACTTTAACCTCAGTGGTGGAAAAGCTTTTAGAAATGATAATCTGGGACAAGATGAACAGTCACTTGGACAAAAATGGATTAATTAAGAAAAGCACGGATCTGTTAAGGGCAAATCGTGTTTAACTAACTTGATTTAGCGCTTTGACAAGGTTACAGAGAGGGTTCATTAGGGGAATGCAGCTGACGTGGTGTACATGGACTTCCAAAAAGCGTTTGACAAGTGACATATAACAGGTTTGTCAGCAAAGTTGAAGCCCATGGAAAAAAAGGGACAGTGGCAGCATGGATACGAAGTTGGCCAAGTGGTGAATGGTTGTTTTACAGACTGGAGGAAGGTGTATAGTGGGGTAGCCCAGGGCTCAGTATTGGGACCACAGCTTTTCTTGATGTTTATTAATGACCTAGACTTGGATGTACAGGGCAGAATTTCAAAATTTGCAGATGACACAAAACTTGGAAGTAGACTTCAAGAGGACAGATAGTCTGGTGGAATGGGCAGTCATGTGTTAGATGAAATTTAATGCAGAGAAGTGTGAAGTGACATATTTTGGTAGGAAGAACAAGATGAGGCAATATGAAATAAAGGATACAATTCTAAATGGGGTGCAGGAACAGTGGGAACTGGGGTATATATCTACAAATCACTGAAGGTGGCAGGGCAGGTTTGGAAAGTGGTTAATAAGGCACAAGGGATCCTGGGCTTTATAAAGAGAGATCTAGAGTACAAAACCAAGGAAGTTATGATGAAACTTTATTAAATGCTGGTTCAGTCTCAACTCATGTGTTCAATTCTGGGCATCACACTTAATGAAGGTCGTGAAGGCATTTGAGAGAGTGCAAGATTTATGAGAATGGTTCCAGGGATGAAGGCTTAGTGAAGCTGGGGCTGCTCTGCTTAGATAAGGTTGAGAGGAGATTTGATAGAGGTGTTCAAAATCATGTGGGGTCTGGACAGACTAGATAGGAAGAAACTGTTCCCATTGGCGGAAGGACTGAGAACCAGAAGCCACAGACTTAAGATGAATAGCAAAAGAACCAAAGGCGACATAAGGAAAAACCTCCTTATGCAGCGAATGGTTAGGATCTGGATTGCACTGCCTGACAGTGTGGTGGAGACAGATTCAATCATGCCTTGCAAAAGGGAATTGGACAATTATCTAAAGCAGAAAAAATAAGGCCTGGGGGAAACGGTGGGCAAGTGGGACTAGTTGTGTTGCTCTTGCAGAGAGTAAAAACGGACACGACGGGCCAAATGGTGTTCTGTGCTATAACCATTTTATGATGCTGTATAGCACCTTTAATATAATAAACGGCCCAAAGGTGCTTGACAGGAACGTTATAAAGCAAAATTAGACACCGAGCCACATAAGCAATATTAGGGTAGTTGGCCAAAACCTTGGTCAAAGAGGTAGTTTTTAAGGAGCGTCTTAAAGGAAGAAAGAGAGGAAGAGAGCCAGAGAGCTTTAGGGAGGGATTCCCGAGTTTAGGGCCTAGGCAGCTGAAGGCACAGCCACGAATGATGGGGCAATTAAAATTGAGGATGCCCAAGAGGCCAGAATTAGATGAGCAGAGTTGTGGGGCTGGTGGAGATTGCAAAGATAGGGAAAGGTGATGCCATGGAGTGATTTGAAAACGAGGAGAAGAATTTTAAAATCGAGGTGTTGCTCGACCGGGAGTCAATGTAATCAGCGAGCACAGGGGTGATAAGTGAATGGGGCTTGGTAGAAATAAGGACATGGGCAGCAGATTTTGGATGACCTCAAGTTTAAAGAGTTAAGGGTTGTGTTTTCTTCTCCTTGTGTTGGTGTTGACTACACACAGGTACCAACCATGCATAAGGGATCAGTAAACACATTATGTAGGTTCTTTATTGATGATTATGCTGCACGTATACAACTAGGAGTAATCCAACATAGGTCTGGTCTGGATGACTGCACTCTACAGACTCACACACAGAGTATAAGTCACATAGTACATTATATCATTTCCCTTACACTGTTGTACATCAAAAACATAACCACACCTTCTAAAGGTATACCACAACAGGTAGAACGTGGGAGACCAGCTAGGAGTATGTTGGAATAGTCAAGTCTAGAAGTAACAAAGGCAAGAATGAGAGTTTCAGCAGCAGATGAGCTGAGACAGGGGCAACGTCGGATGATGTAACAGAGGTGGAGATAGGTGGTCTTAGAAATGGCGTGGATATGGGGTAGGAAGCTCATCTCAGGGTCAAAATGACACCAATGATAAATTTTGTTCGAGAAGGAAGCCATTTGACTCACAGTTCCTGTCCAATGGTAGCTAGTTTAGTTCTATTTCCTTGCTCTTACCCGATACTTTTAATTTCTTTCTTTTGCAATTATTTGATCCGGGTGGAAACAAAACTGGAAGCAAGTCCAAAATGAGGCGGAGAGTCAGCAGGACCCATGGATGACCACTTATGATCACTAATGTCCTTTAGGGAAGGAAATCTGCCATCCTTACCTAGTCTGGTCGACTTGTGACTCCAGACCCACAGCAATGTGGTTAACTCTTAACTGCTCTTTGAAATGGTCTAGCAAGCTACTCAGTTGCTAAAGGCAATTGGGGATGGGCAACAAATGCTGGCCTTGCCAGTGATTCCCATCTTCCATGAAAGAATAAAAAAAAAAATAACTTGCAGTATAAAAATTTAGAGGGACAGTACCAGAGAATGATATTCTGCCAAGGGATGGAGGGAGTTCCTAGATGTAAACACAACTTAAATGGATGAGGAAGATCACTAATTTTGTTATGAAGATCCTTTCTGAAAACAGTCCCCCTGCAAGGTCAATCTGAAAGCATTTGTGCCTTTTTTGATTTACTCACCCATTTCCGTTTTGCCATCCACTGCAGCTGGTCCTTCTGGTATCACACTCTTCACTTGTAGAAACTCATCAGGCTCATCACCACCAATAATGGTGAATCCAAATCCCATGCTGCTCTTCTTCAGTGATGTTGTAAGAAATGTTCCCTTCAGCTGTGAGACATCTCGAGTGAAGAGTGGCTTTTCTATGTTGATAATGCAAAGAAAAAAACGCATTAAAAAAAACCCTTTGTGAGACTTGTGCCATCACAGAGCTAAAGGCACTGAGAGTTTGTGATTTTTGTTTTTATTTTTAACCCTTTTAGACTCAAATCTTTAAAAATAATCACTTTATTAATTTTACAATGATTCATACAAAAATTGTCACAAATGCACCCAGTTCTGGTCACCACACTGCAGGAAGGATGTGAGGGTCCTTGAGAGGATATTTACCAGAATGGTGCTGAGATGAGGGGTTTTAGCTAAAAGGTTACGTTGGAAAAGCTGGGTTTGTTCTCCTTGGGGCAAAGGAGGTTGAGAGGAGATTTGATAGAGGTGAATGGCCTTCTTCTGTGCCGTAATGACTATAAATTTCATAGCGCATCATACTTTAGTGGAGAATTTAGCAAATAAAAGCAAACTTTGAAGGACATAGAAATGAAAGGGTTAAAAACAATTACTGTAAGCATACTAAAGCAGGTAACAGAAGACCACGTTCCACTTCCAGTGCCTTTGACAACAATTAATGAGCTGTGATGTAGAATTCCCCACTACAAATGTCTGCTTTACAACAGTGCAGCTTGACTGTGAAGTTGCACTTTGACATACCATACAGCCTGTACATTCCAGCACTGTCACTCCGATATTGAGATAGGTCATTCGTACTGCGCGACCGCTGAGGCAGAGAGCCTGGGCAGGTATGTTTGGGTCTAGGTAATGTTGATGATGAGCCTTCTACAGTTATAAAGGAGAAAAACCCTCATTCTTAGGCCTTGATCTTATGAATAATGACTATACTCTATAGAATATTGATAGTCCATGCTACTTAATTTAAAAGAACATTAATCTCCACCAATTCCAATATGTCCTAATTTGTAGCTACAGCATCATTTCTGCTATGACTGATGCTTTAATTACATTATATTTGCTTTATGCATTAGTCCTGAAACATATCGAAAAGCTTCTAAAGGTTAATAAAAATACACTAACAGTAATATACTTTAGCATGTCAGAAAGACATCACAATAACAAAGCATACCACATCCAAATGTTATGCCATTTACATACAGTATCATAAAGATATTACCTCGGAAACCTGGTGCTGGCATAGGGTAGGGCACTAGATCTTGCTGCATTGGATGTTGCTGCTGCAACTTCTTCTTTGCTTCGAGAACAGGATTTTCAAACTGGGTTTTTCGATTTATGTGACTAAAGCGTCATATGGAAAAAAGAAAAATAGCAAGAGCAGAAGAATGGCACAAAAAAAAGCATTGAAGTAAGAGTAATCAAGAGTAGGAAATATGCAAGGAAGAAAAATTCCAGGGGACAGCAAGAGGTGAGAAAAAACAAAGACATACTTATTATATTGCCTCTTCAGGTCTTAAAGATACCAATATGAATGTATGTCTGATAGTTTTAGCTCTGAAAGAGTTATTTATCCTGTAACACTCATTATTTTGTAATCACAATTCACATTTACAAAAATCTCTATATAAAACAGTTGATGCCCCAATTCACCTTAACAAAAGATATGAAAACATGACAAAAAGCTGAACATTCAATGAAAATGTAGAATGAAATAATAATTGCAGAACAGAATGCAATCACTTTGAAGATACTGTGAACATTTCTTCTGTAGATCTGTGATCAAATTATTTTTTCTGAACTATTAGTAATACAATACTGTTCAGCAAACTTACTCAACATAATAGGTGCCATAGACTGGATCATCTATTTTTTCCCAACCATATGGAAGTTCTGAAATGACAGAAAGGTAATCACAGATAAAAATATGTATTGTTTGCAAACAGTGATTATTATGTAGATCATTTCTCTGCTTTCTTTCGAAAGATAAAACTTGAGCAACCAAGGTTAAGTGCCAAGACTCATAATGCAGAACACCATCAAGGTTGAGAAGATAAAACAGAATACAAAGTAAAGCAGGAAGTAATGATAAGGAATTGCCAAAAAGCTTGGGTTTAAAGACTTGAAGATTGCAGAAGGAAGGAAAGACTGAAAGAGGTAAGGCATTCCACAATTTTAAGGTCCTAAGAAGTTAGCATTGAAAACTGCGTGATAAGTCTTGATTGCAATATAGTGGGGCTACAGGATGAAGAAAGAGCATGTAGAACAGTATATCTGGAGTTTCGATGAAGACTCAGAACAACACTGACATTATAGCATTGATATAATACAGAAACAAAATTGTTGTAATGAAATAGGAATGATTGGCTGCTGGAAATGATTCCCTTTCAGATTACAAATATCTTTCTTGAATCTTATCCAGATTATGACTGAAATACAAGAAGAGGAACCCAGATACGATAGCAGTATTCATGTTTTAGAGATTTAGGAATTGTTGAGTGGAAAGAAGTCATTTGACAGGAAAGAGGGCATTGAGCTGCTTCATGATGACATGTAACAAGAGTCATACCAACAGGGCTTTTTTGGGAGAGGGTAGAGGAACTATTAGTAGCCTTGTTATACCGAACCTTTTGGTGTGAATCTTACATTTGTAATGGTGAAAAAACTCCTACAATTAAAATTTAAATTAAATTGGTTGAGGGGAGAGGAACTACATCCTCACACATTGCAAATGCAGAAAGTCCATAAAGTAACATCATACTCTCCACAAATTTTAGTTCTAAAGCTTTAGCTTAAAAATATAATTTGCTCAATGGTTTAGTGCTACATGATGTATTACTGAGACTTACAGACCAGAAGGTCCCAGGCTTGATTCCTGATCTGTGAGCTGATTTCAGTAGGGGCAGCAGTTGGCGTACCATAAGTGGCCTCAATGCCCCTGTACTAGAGAGAATAAAAAATCAGGGATGGCTCCCACTCCGATTGCTATCTAGTGCTTTCTGTTGAAAAATGTGTATGCCTGGCTGTCAGGCAAAGGAAAGATTGGGCTTAGCTGCCATGCTGTCCAAGAAAAAACAGTTTTCACACTCTCTGAACTTAAACTTGAGATTGGCATCAGAGGGCTGCTGCCAGCAGGTGAACCACACCCTGACAAAAGCCAGTACTTTCAAGAAAGGCAGTGGAGAAAATCATAATGAATAACAGAAGTTGAACAGAGAATCTCATGCTTTTACGTACCCTATTTTATTTAGCTTAACATCTGTCTATGGATCAGTTAGCTTAACATCTGTCCATAGACCAGTTAGCTTAACATCGGTCATTGGGAAAATGCTAGAGTCCGTTATTAAGGAAGAAATAGCAGGACATTTAGAAAAACATAATGTAATCAAACAGAGTCAACATGGTTTTATGAAAGGGAAATCATGTTTGACAAATTTGTTAGCGTTCTTTGAGGATATAACAAACAGAGTGGATAAAGGGGAACCGGTAGATGTTGTGTATTTGGATTTTCAGAAGGTGTTCGATAAGGTGCCACATAAAAGGTTATTACACAAAGTAGGAGCTCAGGGTATTGGGGGTAATGTGTTGGCATGGATTGAGGATTGGCTAACACACAGAAGGCAGAGAGTCGGAATCAATGGGTCTTTTTCAGGTTGGAAAGCCGAAACTAGTGGGGTGCCACAAGGATCGGTCCTAGGGCCTCAACTATTTACTATCTATATTAATGACTTGGAGGAAGGGACAGAGTGTAGAGTATCCAAATTTGCTGACGATACAAAAATAGGTGAGAAGGCATGTTGTGTTGAGGACACAAAGAATCTGCAAAGGGATATAGATAGGTTAAGTGAGTGGGCAAGAACTTGGCAGATGGTGTTCAATGTGGGAAAGTGTGAGGTCATCCACTTTGGTAGGAAGAATAAAAAGGCAGATTATTATTTAGATGGAGAAAGACTACAAAATACTGCAGTACAGAGGGATCTGGGTGTTCTTGTACATGAAACACAAAAAGTTAGCATGCAGGTGCAGCAGGTAATTAGGAAGGCAAATTGAATTTTGGCCTTTATTGCTAGGGGGTTAGAGTTTAAAAATAGGGAAGTCTTGTTACAACTGTAGAGGGTGTTGGTGAGGCCACACCTGGAGTACTGCGTACAGTTTTGGTCCCCGTATTTAAAGAAGGATATACTAGCATTGGAGGCAGTTCAGAAAAGGTTCACTAGACTGATTCCTGGGACGAAGGAGTTGTCTTATCAAGAACGGCTAAACAGGTTAAACCTCTATTCATTCGAGTTTAGAAGAATGAGAGGTGATCTTATTGAAACATATAAGATTCTAAGGGGGCTTGACAGGGTAGATGTTGAGAATATGTTTCCGCTGGTGGGGGAATCTCGAACTAGGGGACATAGTTACAAAATAAGGGGACACTCATTTAAAACTGAGATGCGAAGGAATTTCTTCTCTCATAGGGTGGTAAATCTCTAGAATTCTCTACCTCAGAGAGTTGTGGAGGCCAGGTCACTAATTGTTATTTAAGGAGGAGGTAGATAGATTTTTGAAATCTCGGGGAGTCAAGGGTTATGCAGAGCAGGCCTGAAAGAGGTGTTGAGGCCTGGCACAGATCAGCCATGATCTTATTGAATGGCAGGGCAGGCTTGAGGGGCTGAATGGCCTACTCCTGCTCCTACTTCTTGTGTTCTTGTGTTCTATTGAGATTTAAAGGCTGGGCCCTAAGAAAAGGTAAGCAACAGTATACTTACCTTCCCGAATGAAAAAATGTCATACATAGTATTGTTTGAGGCTGAATGAAATGACCTCAATTGAGGAAGGTAAAATGTAAGGGAAGTGAATAGGATGAAGTCATCTCACACATGTCAATCAACCGTATAGCTTTACCCATTGGTCATATATGTAGTTTAGAGAGGTAGCTACATACCTTTAAATTATTTAAATAAGTGATTAGTAGTTCAGAAAGGTACATATAAAAAGTAGTGAATTGTAACAGGACTTCAGAATCGACTCAGGAAGTTTGAGTTTGAAGCACTGACCTTAAAGACCTTATTTGTCAAAATGAAGTTCACTTGATTATTTAAGTACTTCATCTTATTTTGACAATTAAGCTTTGGATATGTGAAACTTTGCTCGTGTGCATATTGTCTTAGCATGTAATGGTTAGCTAACACATGCTTGCTCTGGCCAGCAAAAGGTAATCAGAATATGCTGGTCAAGATAAAATACATACATATGTTTGTTCAGCATCAGCAAAGCAATCTTAATTTAATAGCAAGCTTGTAAAGGGGAAATCATGGGCTGAATTTAGTGACCCTGTCGTGGGTCCCAGTGGTGGACCTGGAAGTGGGTGCCATCGTCGCCTATGACAGAAGTGGCCGGCCAACCGCAATCACGTGGCAGATGGCCACTTACCATAACGGAGGCGTAGGGCCCGTCCAATTACGCAACAGGGGCGGGCTCTGAAGTGATGATTGCGGCATCAGCAAAGTCCAATGCATGTTCTGGTGCCATATTTAAAGCACTGCCAGCCCTGCTTATAATGCTGCCTTTCAGTGAATCACTGATTCTGGAGTGCTGCTGGACCCGGCTGCAGAGGTGATGGAACTCCTGGACACCACCCCACCCCACATAGAAGGAAGTACCACCATTGGCACAGAGTGGGAACGACGTGGCACCAGGGCTGAGACAAAACACCGAGTGGCCCATGGTTTAGCGATACCTCCCTGGAGATTCTCCTCCAGGCTGCAAGAGAAAGGCGGTAAGTCCTCTTTCGAAGCGATGGCAAGAAGAAATCCTCCCGCTTGACCAAGCAAGCTTAGATGGAGATTGCACAGGAGGTCAGCAGCCATGGGGTCACCCCACAGAACTGGGTCCAGTGTCGCAAGAGTGAATGACCTCCTTCGTTCTGCCAAGGTGAGTCCTCCATATCTCTCTCCTCTTTGGAGCTTTCATGTGGCTACGCGGGAGGCAGCATGGCATGGGGAGGAAGTAGCCACAAAAGGCGGTGGCAAGGGGGTGAGGCTTCACTACATCCTGGCAGAGGCATGGCTGCATCTCAGCGACAGGCCGCCTTCTTTCACAGCTCACCCCCATACGTCCCCTGAGACCAGACATGGGGAGAAGCCATGTAGGGAACCCCATCAGGGGACGAGCAGTTGGCATTAGTATAACTGTTCTGTTGCTCTTCCTATGAAGTCTTACTATGTCCCTCTTTCTACTTGCAAAACAAACAGGCCCATAACACGATGAAGACCTTGAAGACCGGTGGGGGCATCCCAGATCTCTGGCTTCTGTCAACGGCTGAGGAAGAGGCAGTGGAGCTAGCGAGTGCCCAGGGAAGCTGCTCAACAGGAGATGGTGAGACAGCAGTGTCCACACAAGAGAGTGAGGATTGTGTTCATTTGACCTCCACCACACTTCTGGAGATCTACATCACGTATGGTTGGCTTGAAGAGATCTGCACAACCTAACACACAGGTGTTTGTGTTCTCTCATGCAAGTCGCCATTTGCAGGAGACTCGAGCTGAAGGGGGCCAACCGTCATCCTCTGAGGAGGAGAGCAGTCTGAAGATGCACTGTCACATGATTCTCCTGCACCTTCCACCAGCGCAGATACTTTCACCTTGGTGGGTATGTGCTCCGGCTTAGAATCAGGGTCACAAGCTGGTGAGAGCACCACAGATGTGCCAGAGTAGCTGACAGAGGCTGTGACAGCCGAGGCCACTGACAGTTGGAGGACTGTGGGTGGCCAGGTCCACGCTGAGCCCCAGGCTGATGATGAGCTTTTGGTGTTGACAGCATAGGGCATGCTGGAATTGCAGACAGAGATAAGGCAACATCAGGTGCAGCTGCCAGAGGCAATGCGCGGCCATAAGCAGACAATGGAGGGGTTCATCCATGCCATGAATGCTGCCATGTCTCAGGCGTGTGAGCGCATGACATCCTCCATCGAGAGGCTGGTGGCCCTCGGGGAGAGCCAGATTCCACAGCTGTGCGCACACCTGCACACCATTGCTTTGGCCATGAGCTCAACACAGCAGTGGCAAGGCAAGAGAAGGACAAGGCTCCTGGAGTTTTCTCCAGCTCCTCGTCTTTCTCTGGTGAGGTTGAAGTGAGCCTTGAAAGAGAGGAGGAAAGGCTGACCTCCACATCTGCGGGCTCCCCTTTGGGTGCTCTGAGGGTGGACAGCAACTTCTCAGCCCCTCCGCCAGTCCCAGTGAGCCAGCTCCAGTAGCTGTGATGACTGAGGAGGATCCTGCACTTGTGCAGAAACCCCTCAGGCAGCCGAATCCCTTCAGGTGTCAGGCAGCCAGAGAACATCCACCAAAGTCATCCCATGCCAAGGGGCAGCCTGATCAGCTGCTTGCCTGTAGCCCAGTTGCTGGTGCTGGGGGTCACACTGTCTAGAAGCACTTGCAAACGTATTAACAAAGGCACCTAGACACACTTGGGGATTCACTGGTGTTTTCCATTTGCCATTTATATTGTTTTACAAACCTTTGCATTAATACAGTTCACATTAATTGTTGTGTAATGCTCATGCTTTCATACTGTAGACACATGCCGCATTTGGTAAGTGTCTCAGATGTGCCAGAGTGCGTGGTGAAGCTGGGCACTAGGCATGATATAGAGATAAAAAGGAGGGAACAGACAGAATAAAGTGAAGTGAGTCTTTATTGAGTTCACTTTAAGAGGCCATCATGGTGGCAGGAAGTAGGTATGTTTAAGATTGTCTCTTGCCGTCTCTCAATGTGCCTGGCCTCTGGTTCGAGGGGTTCAATATCCAGTGCTGCCTGCTTAGTAGCTTCCTCCACATCAGTTGAGGACTGGCAATGAATCACGTCCTCTCCTGCAAGTCCTCCCCCCTCTGCAATGCTAGAGTGTGCCGAGCACAGCAGACCACCATGATACGCGTGACCTTTGCGGTGGCATACTGCAGGGCTCCACCGGATCAATCATGGCACCAGCATCTCATCTTCAGCAGCCCAGTGGCCTGCTTGATGGTTGATCTGGTGGAGTCATGGCAAGTGTTGTACCTCTCCTCTGTTGCTATGGGAGGCTTCCTCACAGGCGTCAGCAGCCATGTCTTCAATGGGTAGCCTTTGTCCTCGAGAATCCATCCCTGAAGGTGAGTAGGGGAGTCTGAAAAGCTGTGGCACCTGGGATTGTCGATGCATTTTGGCGTTGTGGCTGCTTCCCGAGAAGTCGGCACACACCTGCAGGAAACACTTTCAGTGGTTGCAGACCAGTTGAATATTGATTGAATGGAAGCCTTTCCTGTTGATGAAGGTGGCTGGCTGCTCTGTAGGAGCCACGATGGCCACATGCTTGCAATCTATCACACCTTTCACTTGGAAGAATCCAGTGATGGCCCTGAAGCCGTTGGCCCTCTCTACCTGACTGTCATGGTTGGTCCGGGAATGCACATAGTCGCTGGCCCTTTTGAACAGGGCGTTGGTTACGTCCTTGAAGCAACGGTGGGCTGCTGCCTGGGAGACCCCACACGTCTCCAGTGGATCCCTGGAAAGAGCCAGAAGCATAAACATGGGCACAGGGTGTCCACTGAAGCTCATACGTCACAACTCCTCCTGTAGCATGGTGCATAAGTCGGTGACGGCCTCCCTGGAGAGCCTCAGGCTTCTGTGACACTGCCGCTCGGATATTTGGAGGTAGTTGAAACGAGTTCGGTAGTCTCTCTGGCGCAGGTGGGCCCTTCTTGGCATGGCTGGCTGTTGCCATTCTGTCCTCTTGGAGCTCCACGTGCAAGCGCAGCTGTCTCCCGGCCCTCCAGTCATCTGTGCCGCTGCATTGTGCCATGGGGGTCAACAAAGACAGATTGTCTGAGACCCATGCCAGTTGATCAGTAGCCCTCCAGAGCGCTGTCCTTGCAGAAATGAACTTGCCTTGGCACCTTTCCCATTGCTACTCCCCTTGGAATATGCGTTAATGCCGCTCAGTGCCCACCATTGCAAAGAGCCCAGCAACCGATACTATGGCCACTCGATCCTGCAATGCGAAGGTGAGCCCACTTGTGCAGAGTGCCCAGCACTCCATTCCCCCCTCTTCCTCTATCCACTGCTCCCCATGGCTGCCTTCCCACGGTGGCACTGAGGCCTCGCTTCGGTGCCACCACCTTTTAATAGATGGGAATCACCGTCGATTTAATTCCAAATCCCCCATTGAATAATGATCAGTTCAATGCAGAGGTATTAAAATGAACTGTTCAGCAATTTAAATTGCAGTCCCACCGCGCCAGGGTGGCACGCTACCTTGGAGCTTTCCTGCTGATGACAAAATCCGGAACCAATATCATGACGTTGAGTTTCTGGGCGAGCATGCCCGTCCCTATTCTTAGGCATCTCCCATGCCTCCATCCCGTTCCTGCTGGCCTCACAAAATTCTGCCCAATATGTGCAGAATGTCAGTGGGCTCAATTCAGCACATTGAAGCTTATGAGAATATATGTGGCTATTTTACCACTGCCCCACAGTTTCCTAAGCCAATTAGCTATTTTGATGCATGTCCTGACTTACCTCAAGATGGTAGCAAACACCATCTACTGGGCACAAGTCAGGAGTGTGATGGAATACTCTCCACTTGCCTGGATGGGTGCAGCTCCAACAACACTCAAGAAGCTCCACACCATCCAGGACAAAGCAGCCCGCTTGATTGGTATCCCATCCACCACCTTCAACATTTGGCCCCTCATCACCGATGTTGTCGCAGCAGTGTGAAACATCTAAGAGATGCACTGCGGTAACTCACCAAGGATCCTTAGACAGCACCTTCCAAACCCATGACCTCTACCACTTAGAAGGACAAGGGCAGCAGATGCATGGGAACACCACCACCTGCAAGTTCCCCTCCAAGCCACACACCATCCTGACTTGGAACTATATCCCTGTTCCTTCATTGTCGCTGGATCAAAATCCTGGAACTCCCTTCCTAACAGCACTGTTGGTGTCCCTACACCCCAAGGACTGCATCGGTTCAAGAAGGCAGCTCACCACTCCTCAAGGCAATTAGAGATGGTCAATAAATGCTGGCCTAGCCCGTGATGCCCACATACCATGAATGAATAAAAAAAAACTCTGGCTTGTGCTGCAGATAACTGACTCATTACCTAAACTCCTCGATCTCCCTTACTTAAAAAAATGCCATCATTTGGTCTTTTAAATATTTTTTACTCTCTGCTTGAGATTTTATTATTCAATTAAATACACCATAGAGAGTTTGCTGATGTGCAAATACAATTTCTCTATGAGTAGGAATTAAACTATGAATTCAGATGAAATTACGTGCACTCTTATAATGTGGCCTCATGCCAAATACTTATCTGGAGAGAAAAAAATTGCAGGGCTGGGGGGAAAAGGCTGGGGAGTGGGACCAGGTGAGCTGCTCTTGCAGAATGACCTCCTTCCCTGCTATAACCATTCTATGATGCTATGAAATAGAATGAAACTACCCACTCATTTGACTTATGCCTTTATACCAGTAGATAGAGGGGAATCCCATGCTAGCATTCCAAGTTAGATTCAAACTCATGTCTCAGAGATTGAAGTTCAATGTTTAACACACTGCACCACCTAGCATTTTACTAACTTTTAATTACCTAGACTTAAGAATAATTTTCTAGCTGTAAAACAACACCAATTTTATATTATTTTGGCACCAATTAGCATTGAGTCATATAGGACTTTAATTGGGACCATAATAGTATGATATTAAACATTTTTTTCTGTTTCATTTTCTGATAAAGCAGAATAGAGTGGTTCGACAATGGTGGCAGCTAGTTAGACCACTGCTGAATGCACATTTTAAAAAATTCATTCATGGGGTGTGGGTGACGCTGGCCAGGCCAGCATTTATTGCCCATTCCTAATTGCCCTTGAGAAGGTGGTGGTGAGCTGCCTTCTTGAACTGCTGCAGTCCATTTGGGGTAGGTATACCCACAGTGCTGTTAGGAAGGGAGCTCCAGGATTTTGACCCAGCCTCAGTGAAGGAATGGCGATATAGTTCCAAGTCAGGATGGTGTGTGACTTGGAGGGGAACTTGCAGGTGGTGGTGTTCCCATGCATTTGCTGCTCTTGTCCTTCTAGTTTGTAGAGGTCGCGGGTTTGGAAGGTGCTGTCTAAGGAGCCTTGGTGCATTGCTGCAGTGCATCTTGTAGATGGTACACACTGCTGCCACTGTGCGTCGGTAGTGGAGGGAGTGAATGTTTTTGGATGGAGTGTCAATCAAGTGGGCTGCTTTGTCCTGGATGGTGTCGAGCTTCTTGAGTGTTGTTGGAGCTGCACCCATCCAGGCAAGTGGAGAGTATTCCATCACACTCCTGACTTGTGCCTTGTAGATGGTGGACAGGCTTTGGGGAGTCAGAAGGTGAGTTACTCGCCTCAGCATTCCTAGCCTCTGACCTGCTCTTGTAGCCACAGTATTTATATGGCTACTCCAGTTCAGTTTCTGGTCAATGGTAGCCCCTAAGATGTTGATAGTGGGGGATTCAGCGATGGTAATGCCGTTGAATGTCAAGGGGTGATGGTTAGATTCTCTCTTTTTGGAGATGGTCATTGCCTGGCACTTGTGTGGTGCGAATGTTACTTGCCACTTATCAGACCAAGCCTGGATATTGTCCAGGTCTTGCAGCATTTCTACACGGACTGCTTCAGTATTTGAGGAGTAACGAATGGCGCTGAACATTGTGCAATCATCAGCGAACATCCTGACTTCTGACCTTATGATGGAAGGAAGGTCATTGATGAAGCACCTAAGGATGGTTGGGCCTAGGACACTACCCTGAGGAACTCCTGCAGTGATGTCCTGGAGCTCAAATGATTGACCTCCAACAACCACAACCATCTTCCTTTGCGCTAGGTATGACTCCAGCCAGTGGAGGGTTTTCCCTCTGATTCCCATTGACTTCAGTTTTGCTCGGGCTCCTTGATGCCATACTCGGTCAAATGCTGCCTTGATGTCAAGGGCAGTCACTCTCACCTCACCTCTTGAGTACTGCTCTTTTGTCCATGTTTGAACCAAGGCTATAATGAGGTCGGGAACTGAGTGGCCTTGGCGGAACCCAAACAGAGTGTCACTGAGCATGTTATTGCTAAGCAAGTGCCGGTTGATGGCAGTGTTGATGACACCTTCCATCACTTTACTGATGATAGAGAGTAGGCTGATGGGGCTGAAATTGGCCGGGTTGGACTTGTTCTGCTTTTTGTGTACAGGACATACCTGGGCAATTTTCCACATTGCAGGGTGGATGCCAGTGTTGTAGCTGTACTGGAACAGCTTGGCTAGAAGCGCGGCAAGATCTAGAGCACAGGTCTTCAGTTGTCAGGCCCATAGCTTTTGCAATATCCAGTGCCTTCAGTCATTTATTGATATCACACGGAGCGAATCGAATTGGCTGAAGTCTGGCATCTGTGATGCTGGGGACTTCAGGAGGAGGCTGAGATGGATCATCAACTCGGCACTTCTGGCTGAAGATGGTTGCAAATGCTTCAGCCTTATCTTTCGCACTGATGTGCTGGGCTCCCCCATCATTGAGGATGGGGATATTTGTGGAGCCACCTCCTCCAGTTAGTTGTTTAATTGTCCACCACCATTCATGGCTGGATGTGGCAGGACTGCAGAGCTTAGATCTGATCCGTTGGTTATGGGATTGCTTAGCTCTGTCTATCGCATGCTGCTTACGCAGTTTGGCACGCAGATAGTCCTGTGTTGTAGCTTCACCAGGTTGACACCTCATTTTGAGGTATACCTGGTTCTGCTCCTGGCATGCCCTCCTGCACTCTTCATTGAACCAGGGTTGGTCTCCTGGCTTGATGGTAATGGTAGAGTGGGGGATATGCCGGGCCATGAGGTTACAAATTGTGGTTGAGTACAATTCTGCTGCTGCTGATGGCGCACAGCGCCTCATGGATGCCCAGTTTTGCACTGCTAGATCTGTTCAAAATCTATCCCATTTAGCATGGTGATAGTGCCATACAACACGATGGACAGTATCCTCAATGTGAAGGCAGGACTGTGCGGTGGTCATTCCTACCAATACTATCATGGACAGATGCATCTGCAGCAGGCAGATTGGTGAGGACGAGGTCAAGTATGTTTTCCCCTCTTGTTGGTTCCCTCACCACCTGCTGCATACCCAGTCTAGCAGATATGTCCTTTCGGACTCGGCCAGCTCGGTCAGTAGTGTTGCTACTGAGCCACTCTTGGTGATGGATATTGAAGTCCCCCACCCAGAGTACATTTTGTGCCCTCGCCACCCTCTGTGCTTCCTCCAATTGCTGTTCAACAGGAGGAGTACTGACTCATCAGCTGAGGGAGGGCGGTAGGTGGTAATCAGTAGGAGGTTTCCTTGTCCATGTTTGATCTGATGCCATGAGACTTCATGGGGTCCAGAGTCGATGTTGAGGACTCTCAGGGCAACTCCCTCCCTACTGTAGACCACTGTGCCACCACCTCTGGTGGGTCTGTCCTGCCGGTGGGACAGGACATACCCAGGGATGGTGATGGCAGTGTCTGGGACATTGTCTGTAAGGTATGATTCCGTGAGTATGACTATGTCAGGCTGTTGCTTGATTAGTCTGTGGGACAGCTCTCCCAACTTTGGCACAAGCCCCCAGATGTTAGTAAGGAGGATTTTGCAGGGTCGACAGGGCTGGGTTTGCCATTGTCGTTTCTGGTGCCTAGGTCGATGCCGGGTGGTCTGTCCAGTTTCATTCCTTGTTATTGACTTTGTAGCGGTTAGATACAACTGAGTGGCTTGCTAGCACATTTCAGAGGGAATGTAAGAGTCAACCACATTGCTGTGGGTCTGGAGTCACATCTCGGCCAGACCAGGTAAGGACAGCAGATTTCCTTCCCTAAAGGACATTAGTGAACCAGATGGGTTTCATGGCCATCATTAGACTAGCTTTTAATTCCAGATTTAATAATTGAATTCAAATTCCACCTTCTGCTGTGGTGGGATTTGAACCCATGTCCCCAGAGCAATACTCTGGGTCTCTGGGTTACTAGTCCAGTGACAATACCACTACGCCACCGCCTCCCCATCATTGAATCATTGATGATTCAACACTAATGCTGCAAAGCATTTGTCTCCATAATGCCCAGTTTTACAGCGTAACAGGTGCTGTTTTGCCTCCAAAATGGAGTCCGTGACATGCATGCACACCGCACACTTCTAGTGTTAGCTGTGCCGGATGCCATTTTGGTGAGGGTGCTAGCACATGTGCAGGGAACGTCTGGCGGAGGTATGCAGAGTCAACAAATTGTGTCGCCAGTGTATAATGCTAATTTGATGCCAACACTGCCATTTTGGAGCTCAATGTTCCAGCTAATGCCCTCTCTTAAACATGCACAGCAGAACATGCATTCAGCAGCAGGAAGGACCCCAACCGGCGCTATTTAAGGGTATCATTAACTACTTTATAGGTTAGTTGCTGATTGATTTCTACTCGCTCTTACTGTGATTGTAGAAGTGTTTGGTGGTTTTCAGAGCTGTTTAAAGTTGCTAAAGTCTAAAGGGAGTGGTCTGGCATGGGCTGTAGGATTTTGTCTGACTTCAAGGATTCTGCACAAAACACTTGCCCTCAGACATGGAGGCAATAATTTGCATCCCCCTCAGATTATTGCATGACAGGGAGAATGAGCAGAGATGACACACAGCAGGTCAAGCTGTTGAAGGAGGGAGAAGGAGGAAGGACAGAAAAACTCTCAACAGGAGGCCAGGTAAGTCCAGGAAGAAGTGTCCTACCTGAATTACAGCTAGGAACAGTGTGTCACATGTCTCTGCTATGGTCAAGAGGTCCCCATCAAAATCTGCCACCAGCTGCAGCATCAGAGCAGGGATTGGATAGAATTGCCAGTGAAGGTGACCATGGGCATGAGCTTTTATGCGTCTGACTTCTTCTAGGCTGGAGCAGGCAATACTTGCAAGATCTCCCAGCTTCTCGTCCACAGATGCATTGGGGAAATCAGTGAGGTTCTGTATTCCAAGACAGCTGAATACATTTCATTCTCTGACCAGAGAGAACAGGCTGAGCAAGCAGGTGGCTTTGTGAAGATTGCAGACTTCCCCATGGTGCAGGATGCCAATGACTGCATGCACATTACTTTGTGGACACGACATGTCAATTCTGAGATGTACCGCACCCAAAAGGCATTCCACTCCCTCAATGCTTGGCTGGTGTATGATCATACATAGTGTATCATGCAGGCCAATGCTTGATATCTTGGCAGCAGTCATGATGCCTTCATTCTGCGACAGTCCATTGTGCCACCTGCATTAGAACCATTACAACAAACCAGACGGTGGCTGAGGATAACTCACATGTTCTTCTTAGAAATAGTGCTAAGGGATCTTTTACATTTACCTGAGAGGGCAGACTTGGTCTCGGTTGACAAACTCAATAAAAAGACAGCACCTCCGACAGAGCAGCACTTCCTCAGTAATGCACTGGGGTGTCAGCCTTGATTTCTGTGCTCAAATCCTGGAAAGGAGAAAGGCACGAGGGTAGAGTTGTGCTGAGGGAAGATGAGAAGCAGGAGGTGTATGCTTACACCATCTGCAGTTTATAAATCAGAAGAAAGTGTGGGATGAGGGGCAAGTGGCACACGAGGAGGAGAAGGATCAGGTATTACAGTACCGTCATTTCATTTGTTTCAGCTTCACCGCTAGCCATAGCCTCAATGATGGCCGCTCCAATGATGATGACCACCATCTCTTTCATTGGGGTTAGAACATGCAGCCGTACCCATCCCCCGCAAGTTCGGTGCTGCAGCCTCCTGTTATGTGCCACCTTGTCCAGCAAGAGAGGGAACTGTATTAGTGAGTGTGGTTCAATGTCTTTGGGTGTTGTGGTTGTCATGGTTGAATAGCAGGCAGTCCGTGCAAGCTGTAAGATAAGGATGTGAGGCTTGCAGCAGTGCTGAGTGTGTGAGTTGAGGTGAAGCTATGGATGTGATGTATGAGTCGTGACTGATAGAGATTATTGGTAGGTAAGTGATAGGATGTGGTGTATTGAGCAGTGTATGTGTCTAGTGGTGCAGTTGATAGGATGTGGCATTTTAAGATTAATTCATTGACGTTGATGATTCGTGTGAGGTCACTGAGCTTCTTGCTGCACTGCATCCAGGTCCTCAGGGCTGGGCGCTTGGCTTGACCGTCAGGACTATCTGCACATACTGCCTTCACAAAGTTTGTCTGGAGGGTCTCCTGGACTCCCTGTGGACAGAGAATCTCGCTCCTCCTGTCCACCTCCTCCACCAAGGCATCCAGCCCAGCGCCAGAGAACCTAGGAGTATGTACACTGCCCTGTTGTGACATAATTCAATGCTCTGCCTGTTCAAATTTTCTTCTGCAGCCAGTGCCAGCACCTGCTCCAGCCAGAATGTACATCCCCTTTAAGAAGTGCCAGCTGACTTTAAGTAGTGTCGGCTAGTTTTAAGTGATGCTCGTGGCGTACAAACTTGGGCATCTGCTGAGGAGTGCAGCCACTCAGCAGCATGTTTAGAACTAGCATTGTGCAAATCAACAGGCAACACAAAGTTTGCATGCTGCCTGCATCGGAAGCAATGGCCGCGGGTTAATTACGCATTGCGATACCCAAGCCCATTTTCTGGCCTTGTCCAATTTCACAGCATAACTCTTTTAGGTAGCTTGCCCACGGACCTAAAGCATCAAAATGCCTCAAAATTAGTAAGACCGTAATGACTTCAAATCTATACCACAGAGGGGTATAAGTTTACTTCTGAATATATATTCTAGCACACTACTTGCTGTAAAGTAGCTTCAATATTTCAATGTACAATGCATCATCCACCATGAATACATAACCGAACAATAAATTATTTGGTAGACTGAGATTAATTTATGGACAAAAAAGAAGTACTAATTGGAGAGAATAAAATCACCTAATAAGCATTTAGTTTTGGTACAGCATGCTCTAAACCTATCAGCAACTTATAATTTCCCTATACCCCAACTAGAGTTATGACACTGATGTCTGAAGAATATTCCTTATTATTCTGAATAGCACTGTACACTTTGAAAGATACCATTGCTGCTGGGATCAGCTGTTTTTCCAGCTAACAAATATTTTTGTCCTTAGCTAAAAACTATCTAAACTCAGCCTGAATATGTATGGCAATCTGGAAGCACTACTTGACATTGCTAGGAGTAAATAAGAATTTGCTAAGAAAAATTTGAAAACATTGTAAAATACTTCTACAAAGGCTGTGCATGTGTTGAGAAACAGTGCTCAGCAGCCAAATTTTTAAAAATGTTCGAATCACTTTTCAAGTCATAATTTGCAATAATTGCAGGGATATTCTGCACATTAACACTTTGACCCAACCAAATGTACTGTAAATTGTTATATAGTACAAATGGCTGTTTAAAAAGTATAAGTGACACAAATGTTATTTGAGAAAAAGAATGGTCAGTCTTGAATAATGGTGTCATGAAGACATGAATAAAACAAGCATAAGATCATAAATAATGAGAGCCAACACTAACCCACTGATGAACCATGAGTAGTAAATGAAAATACAAGATAAAATATTTTCTGTAACCCATTCTAGAGTTAATTGTATTGCATTCTGCAAGAAAAATTATGATAATTCTCATAAATGTATAATAAACACATGCAAGAATTTCATAAGCCTTTTTTAAACATAAATATGGACTTGAATAATTCCTTTACTTAAACAATCAAGCTTTTTGCCTTATGTCTAAACTTCCTCTCCTGGTCATGGTTGAGCTTTTCTGGCCTGGCCATTTGCACTCCAAGCACAGATCAGCCCACTTGCACAACCTTATTTTGGCATTAGGAAGGGGATGCGTGGAGAGGCGTAAGCACAAACAGTCCTGGCCATGAGGCCCAAAGATCATTCTGGGTGTCCAAACACCTTCCCTAATGGATTCAGAAATTGCTGGGGTGTTGCCGGACTTCAGCAAAATCTCTAATGTGTGGAGCGTCCTGCTGCAAATTGCACTGCCAAATATAATATTCCTGAACTGAAAAGTAACTTAGTGTGCCCCTGGTACACTATGGGCTGATGATGAGAAAGGTGAGGACAGAAGGCCAGAAATGCCCTCTCTTGCCTCAACAGCAAGAATATGCAGAGCTTGAGTCCACTGCAGGCACAGGCCCAGTGACACCACAGAATCTTAGAAATTGACATAGAAGGAGGCCATTCAGTTCGCCGTCCCAGTGCTGGCTCTTTGAAAGAGCAATCATGCTTAGTACCCCATCCCCCCTGTTCATCTGGAACTCTAAGTTTCTCAACCTCAAGTACTTGTCGAACTCCTGTTTAAAATTATTCATGGGATCAGGTTTCATCAAGTTGAGCACTCTGGATCCTCACAACTGGAGAACAGTCCAAGCTTTTCCAACCTCTCCTCATAACTGAAGTATCTCATCCCTGGCCATATCCTGGGAAACCTCCTCTGTATCCTGTCTAAGCCCTTTACATTTTTCCTGACGTGTGGTTCCCACAATTGCCCACAATACCCCAGCTGAGGCCTAACTAGTGATTTATAATGTTCTTGCATGATCTCCTTGCTTTTACACTCTGTTCCTCTATTTATAAACCCAAGTAACCCATATACTTTTTTAACCACCTTCTCAACTTGCTCAGTCACCTTTAAGGATTTGTGTATATGGATACCAAGGTCTCTCCGCTCATTTACACTTTTCAAAATTGTACCATTTACAGTATACTGTCTTTCTATATCAGTCCTCTGCATTGATCTCCATCTGCCATGCTTCTTCCCATTTCACTATCTTATTTATGCCATCCTGAAGTCTACAACTATCCTAGTCATATCTATTACTTCTCCAAGTTTTGTATCATCTGCAAACTTTACAATACTGCTCCCAACACCTGAGTCGAGGTCATTTATAAAAATTGTAAAAAGTAATGGACCCAAAATGACCCTTGTGAAACAGCACTGAAAACCACCTCCCAATTTGAACTGTAACATCATTCTTAATCAAATGGTTCCCTGGTTGGGGAATCTAGAACATGGGATCACAGTCTCAGAATAAGGTGTCGGCCATTTGGGACTGAGATGTGGAGAAATTTCTTCACTTAGAGGGTTGTGATTCTTTGGAATTCTCTACTCCAGAGAACTGTGGATGCTCAGTCATTGAAGTATATTCAAGACAGAGCTCAATAGATTTTTGGGTACAATGAAATTGAGGGATATGAAGATAGTGCAGGAAGACGGAGTTGACGTAGAAGATCAGCCATGATTTTGTTGAATGGCAGAACAGGCTTCCTCTAGAGCTACTATTTCTAATGTTCTTATGCTCAATACTGCCACAACCCTCCTCTTTTTCCTTCTTTATCATTCCTGAATACTTGGTAACCAGGAATGTTAAGAACTCATTCCTGGCCTTGTTTGAGCATATCTTTGTTAAAGTAACCACATCACAATCTCATGTAGTGATTTCTGCTTACAGCTCATCAACCTCATTGAATGCACAATGGACATTGATGTAGATACAATTTAATACCTCCTTCGTTACTTTTGTTATTTTCCTCAATATGGTCCCTGCAATTTTTGGGTTATTTCTGATTTTACTGCTATTTATATTTTTCTGTCCTCTGATTTCATTTCTGCCCAATACTGGTACTCCTCCCACTGCTAAATTAGTTTAAACCCTCCCTTGAGAGTTAATCTCTCAGTGAAAACATCAATCATGGCTCAGCAGGTAGCACTCTCGCCTCTGAGTCAGACGGTTCAAGTCCCACTCCAGGACTTGAGCATAAAAATCAAGGTTGACACTTCGGTGCAGTGCAGTACTGAGGGACTGCTGCTATGTTGGAGGCGCTGTCTTTCGGATGAGACATTAAACCGAGGCCCCGTCTACCCTCTCAGGTGGATATAAAAGATCCCATAGCACTATTTCGACGAAGAACAAGGGATTATACCCGGTGTCCTGGCCAATATTTATCCCTCAGTCAACATCACAAAAACAAGATTATTTTGTCATTGATCACATTGCTGTTTGTGGGAGCTTGCTGTGTGCAAATTGGCTGCTGCTTTTCCTACATTACAACAGTGACTATACTTCAAAAGTACTTCATTGGCTGTAAAGCACTTTGAGATGTCAGTGGTTTCTTTCGAAGATACTCTAGAAATTCTGCAGCTGCATCTTGGGGATGGAGATCTGATGGAATGAAAACTCTCCCCCCTTTCCCTCTTTGCTGGATCTAGTAACTGAAACACAACATAAGGGAAACTCTGTCTTTATATTTTAGGATTTTAATAAGTAATGTCCATTCAATTTCTAAAATTGTCTTTCCCTCTACTTAATCCATAATATCAATTGGTGCAGTTTTTAAACTCAAGATATCAGAGTTTGGAAACGATTGAAGTACCTTGTGATAAAAAAAGTATTTTTAATTTAACGGTTGTCCTTTTTAATTGACTCACAGCACATCAAGTGCTGGATTTTATGGAGGAGGCAGGTTCCTGGTGTGGACCAAAAAGGCAGGGGGAACCCCGCCTCGGTCTTTTTGTGTCCCCCCAGAGCGATCCTCCATTGTTTTGTTGCCTAAGTGTCGTGTGCTGGGATCCTTTTAAAGTCGGGAATCCTGCTTCCAAGAGCTGCCGGTCAACAGTATCAGCAGCGCCACCGCTAGCTTTGGCCACTGCCCATACTACGGAGGCCTTGGACCCAGGCCCAGTGTTGGAGATCTGGACCTCAGGTAAGTGAGGCGGGGTGACCGGGGCCAGTCAAGAAGGCCCTGATGAGAAGGGAGTGGGAAGGTGGGCATGAAGTCCAGGGGGAGGGGGGCCCTGGAGTTGTAGGTTTTGCCGGTGGGGGTCCTCCGTGGGCCACAGGTTGCCCACGAGGGAGGGACCACACCCCAAGCCTGCAGGGAGGGTGCCTTTTTTTACAAGAAGCTTTACCCGCAGTGAGGAGGCACTCCCCCACCAGTGATTAGATTCCGGTGGCAGTGGGAAGAGGCCCTTAAGCGGCCATCAATAGACCACTTAAGGCCTCAATTGGCCTCTGGGCAGGAAGGCCGTCTTTGGCCTATCCCATCCCCAGGAAAATCGTTTGGCGACGGGGCAATGACGAACCCTCTTCCCACCCGCCACCTGCCGTCGCGATGCTATGGGTCCCCCCACCTCAGGGGGGCCATAAAATCCAGCCCAAAGAGTATAAAATCGGGCTGCAGGTAAATGCAATGGCCTCAGCTTAAATAAGTACTAATGTTACAAGGCTTTGGTGGTTATCTCCCATATTACCGATATGAAAAAGAATCAAACCCATAATGCAAACATGAACAAACAGTGCTGCATGGTTGGTTCATTATATGTATGACTGGCAACTCCTTTTTGAACTGAGATGGTGGAAGCCCTGGCAAATATTACAGAGATATTTAACTAATTTGAAGAGTTTGTCAGGCAAACCACACCCCACCCCCACCCCCGCCCTAGACTGAGGCACACATGATTTCGCCACATGAACAGTAAACCTTAAAATTACAGGCCCCTGACTGGAAAGACATTTGCATAGTAACTAGCAGAGTTGGAACAAGGGACAAACAGCCATGCCCTGACCCATTCAACCAACAATGAACTTTTGATTACCAGATGTTGAAGGTGGGGGGAGCTAGCATTCCAGGTTGACTGCTAAGATAGCATAATCCACAAAGACAGAAGTGGTCAGACCAGTTTTAGTCACATGACTAGCTGGCTGTTGAGATTTGAACTTCCAACAAGGGATTTGAACTCCAAAGGGATTTGAACTCCCAACAAGGGATTTGAACTCAGCAAGCCATGTGTTCCCAGTTGGAACAGAACCTCTCCAGTCCTGCCTGCCTCCACCTCCTTCCCATGGAACTGAATCTTGTGAAAACATGTGAACCTTAAAGAGAGAAAGATCTCCTATGTGAACAAGGTTTAAGCAGAATACTGGGCCCCAACGAAACGCAAGAAATACCTACAAAAAGACTATATCATGAGCTTGAAGCACAGTAACAAGATATTGCCTCAAACTGATCCACTTTATCTTTTCTGCTCCTCTTTTCTGACCCTATTTGCATGTGTGTATTGCATGGGTGCATCGTATGTCTGTAGGTGTGAACTGTATTAGAGTTTAAGCTTAAGTTTTAGTAAAATCACACTTTTCTTCTTTAAACCTAAAGAAAACCTGGTGTCTTCATTTCTTTGCCTTATAATTGGAAAGCTGTGAACAAGGATTCACACAAGGGGGAGCTCAAAACACGGTGTGTTTAAAATAAAACCCTGTTAAATAAGACCAGGTGAAGACAGAAACAGACCCCTAGACACATTTCTCACCTGGTCGTAACAAGTTCAAAACAAAGAGAATCAGTTTGGAACCTACAAGAGATAGGTCGGGCCAATTGAAGGTTCCATGGTAGTGAGAAATACAAGAGAAAGTGCACATTAATTAAGAAGTTGCAATTTAGTATAAAGACTGTAAACAGTGGTTTTCTGTATAATTTCTACTGTAAAAAGATGCTATACAATTGTTATTTATTCACTGTTCACTTATTGTAAAGTACATTCAATTGATAATCAAAATCCCATAGAAGGGCTGACATTGTGTTGCTCTACCACTTTTGTTGACAGGAGAAAGATCCTTTGGAGGCATAGGTTAATAGAGTTTTTAAAGTTATGGACAAAATGAATTTTCCGTTTGTTATCTTGGGCATGTAACTGAGACCTTGCATGAGATTTTGATAAAGCGGCAGAGGTCCTGTTGTCAGGGTGGTTTTCGGATGGCCAGCATGCTCAGATGGGACGTCACCTGTGATATTGCCAGGAGGAGGCAATTAAGAGCCAGCAGGCAGGGAAGGCGGCCAATTAAGGATGGTGGGCAGGCCTTCCACACTGCTGGCCCAATCTGGAGCCTCAGCAGCGCCACTGAGAGAGGGGGTCGTAGCTGAGGCAACAAGGAGAACGCAAGGGTGCCTCCATTTTCAGGCGCCCAGGGAAGGGTAAGCATTAAATAAATTTTTACATAGGCCAAGCAGGCAGGGCCCAGAGAATGGAGGGAAAACCCTCATCTGCTGCCAGCAGTCCCCTCCCTGTGCCATCCAGCCTCCGGCTCCAATGGCCTCCCCAAGAAGCTGCTGGGAAGCCTCCCATGCAGTGGGGGGCTGTTCCACCACTGGAAAAATGCCAGAGGCCAGGGATAATCACTCTTAATTGGGCCATTAATCATTTAAATTTGTTGCCCGACCTCGTTCCGTGAACAGCCAAGCCGCTGACATTCTTGCCGCTGGGAAACAAGCAAGGCAACACCAATCTCTGAATGTGGCAGTATGAAGTCAGTTTAATGCCATCTTTGTTGATGTAAATATTTATGGGAATCAGCTCTATAACTTCAGAGTTGGGTACAATCTGATGGTTTCAGTGTAAGTTTCACTTCCTGCTCCTCAGCAATTTCCACCATACAATTTCTGTCAAAATTATCAGCAATTTTTTCCTGTGATTACGACCTATACATAAGCCCTATATTTTTTGTTTGGTGGTCATTTAGCTATCCATTAGGGGCTTTAAAGCATGATTCTGAGCACCTCACTCTGAGAATTGACCAACTCATTCAAATCCTATAAAGGAAGGATCTGTTTCTATCAAAATGGCACAAAGTGGTGCACTGCTTCATAGAACCATGGAATGGGTAAAGCACAGAAGGAGGCTTTTCGGCCTGTCATGTCAGTGCCGGCTCTCTGCAAGAGCAACTCACCTAGTCCCACTCTCCTGCCCTCAGGACTTTCCTGATGGTGTATTATAACCAATGAGGCACAGAAGGCTAGCCAATGGACAGAACACTCTGCAATAACTGTTACGTATATGGCATTGTCTCGCCTTCAACATTGCCACCCATCCTTGGGGTAGTATTTTGCTTAGCTCAAAACCTTTATCTGATGGTCCAGTGAAGATCAGAAATCCATCATGTGGTGAACCACAGGCTTGAACCTATGACCTACCATTTCATGGTACATGGCCCAGAGAAATATATATAACCTGGTATTTATACTATGATTTAAGCTACAGAATAAGTTATAAAAATAAAAATAACAAAGTTTACTGTTTTATTTACTGATATAAATACTAAAATATTAATAGTTCAAAATGAATTAATAGTTTAAGACTTTAAGGTGGAATCCTTTCAAGCTGTTAGCAAGGTACTAGGAAGGAAGTATAACCTGGCTAATGTAGATCTCGCAAGTACTTGAATGTCAAAGGAAATCTCTGAGAAGTGTTCAAAATCATGAGGGGTCTGGACAGAGTAAATAGAGAGAAACTGTTCCCATTGGCAGAAGGATCCAGAACCAGAGGACTCTGATTTAAAGTGGTTGGCAAAAGAAGCAACAGCGACAGGAGGAAAAACGTTTTTACTCAAGTGACTGCTTAGGATCTGGAATGCACTGTCTGGGAGTGTGATGGAGGCAGGTTTAATCGAGGTCTTCAAAAGAGAATTGGATAATTATCTGAAGAAAAAGAATTTGCAGGGCTAAGGGGCAAAGGCGGGGGAGTGGGACTAGGTGAGTTGCTCTTGCACAGAGCTGGCACAGACACAATAGGCCAATTGGCCTTCTTCTGTGCATTAAACATTCTATGATTCTATGAAACACTGCACCACGTTGTGTCATTTTTATATTAACATATCCTTCCTTTATAGGATTTGAATGAGTTGGTGAATTCTCAGAGTGAGATGCCCAGAATCATGCTTTATAAGTCACTAATGGATTGCTAAAGGATCACCAAACAAAAAATGTAATGCTTATGTATAGGTCACAATCACAAGAACAAAGCTATCCTTTTGGGTTGAATCTGAACCCAGGAAGATAGAAAGAGTACAAAATGGAAAGAAATTCCATTAAAAAGTTACAATGACAGCTAGTAAAATTAGACATTTACTATATTATTATATCCTTTGCTAACCTAGAATTCCTATGGTTATATAACTATAATTTTCTCTATCTGTGTATCTGTTCTTACTAAGCGCAGTTTTTTTGTATTATATGTTCTGGGCAACTGATGTAAGCAACAAAGGTTAAATGCTGCCTCTTGACATAATCTGCTACAAAGACAGATATGAAATATTGAATGCACAAATTCCAGCCACTAAACACTATTAGCTGTTCAATTTTCTTCAACAAAAAGATCAGCTTCAGAGAAGAAAAGGTCATTCTCACAACTAAAAGAAGAAATAAAATTTATAAAGGGCTTTTCGTTCATCTTATATTTAAGAATGCTACTCATATATTTTGCCAATTACCAAATAATATACTAAATCCCGTGAACAGGCAAGATGCAGACAAAGCAGGGGTCCTGTGCGCTACCAGCAAAATTCAATTTCCCTTCGAAAAATGGCCACTGATTGGCTCAATAATTAACTTCACAGGCTTCCCCCTGCTGCCGGGTGGGTAGTTATCATTTCCCTGAAGCTGCCTCCAGATAAATTGTGAGGAGGCGGGAACACACGGGTAGCCATTCCAACACTTTTTTTTTCTAAATTTCCGACACCTCCACCTCCAAAGCCACCTCCACAGGGGCTGGAAAATTCTTCCCATTGTACCTGTGCTGGCTCTGTTAGAATAATTCAAAGCTAATCAATTTTCTGTCTTTCTCTCCATAATCCTGCATTTTTCACTGCTTGAATTTTCCTTGAAGTATGCAATGTTCTCTGCCTCAATGATATCAGATTTGGCTGAGTGGTAGCACTCGAACTTCTGAGTTAGAAGGTCGTGGGTTCAAACTCCTGTCCAGAGACAGAGCCTGTTATCTAAACTGACATTAATGTGAAGTTCTAGGATGTGTTGCACTGCTGAAGGTGCTGCCTTTTGGATGAGATGTTCGACCAAAACCCCATCTGCCTCCCATCATGCAGTAGCATTAGATGTGAGGACAGTAAATTGCCCCTTAGGTTAGTTAAGAAAACCGATTATGAATTTTTAATTTAAGATTTCTTCCCTAAAGCACTTATGCAAGGAAATGATGGGTAGTGTATTATCACTTTTTAGATTTAATGATATAAAAGATCCCACAGAAGTTTTTGAAAAAGTGCAGAGGAATTCACCCACAATGTCCTGGTCAACATTTACCCATAAACCAACATCACCGAAATAAATTACCTGGTCCTTTATATTGTGTGATTGTCTTTAAGAGTGATTTGCCTTTAAGAGTGATGTCCCTTTAAGTTCTTAGTATGCTAATGAGCCAAGTGCCAGGATGCCACTCTCACTCTGTAACTGTCACACTAAGAGGCAGCTTCTGTAAATAGTTAGCTATGTGCTGTATATAATAGCTGTTAATAAACCTGTTTGAGATCTTCAATCAACTGAACTCCATGCATCTCATTTATGTTGCATCAGATAACACAAAAAGCTTCTTATTACACTTTATCTTATTGTTGTGTGTGGGACCAGTTTTTCATTGGCTTGTAATTTTGTTACCAGAATAAGGGAGATGGATTTATCCAGGTAAATGCTGGCACCTGGCTTGCTGACACCAATCTACCACAATCAGACCAAAACAAGGGACAGTATAAAAGTGTCTACAGAAATCCAAGAATTTGGTTCAGGTTTAAATTGAAAATATATACTTCAATTCATAAATATTCTGTGCCACATTTAATATCTATTAACATTTAAGCACACATTACATTCTGCAGTAGCAGTAAAATGTGAGGGCAGTAAATTGCTCTTTAGGTTAACCAGAAAATGGATCATGAATTTCTAATTTAAGATTTCTTTCCCTAAAGCACTTATGCAAAGTAATGTTAAGTAATGCATTACCATTTTTTAGATTTTAATTATTTTTGTCATCTTAATATAGTCCATTTTCTGCAGGAAATCTGTTTTCTCTTTAACAAACTAACATTAAACTATATTTAACACACTTCTTTTTATTATTATTTTCTTTTATCATAATATAGACCAGTGTATTGAATATCTACTGAGAATTGGATTAAAACTTTTGCCCTCTGAATACGTCTAACACCTCTTACTGTGTGATTCAAATGAAATTCACATTCTGAATCTGATGCCGATATTTTTGCTGACTTGGAAATCCACACCATTAGTATTAAGGGATAAAACAGAAAGTGCTGGAAATACTCAGCAGGTCTGGCAGCATCTGTGGAGAGAGAAACAGAGTTAACTTTTCAGATTTGTGACCTTTCATCAGAATTCATCAGTTGGTCACAGTTTGTTTTGTTATTTGCTGCTCTGCAATGACTGGGTACAGTCAGTGAACCATCACTCCCACATCTCTTTCAGCCTCTTGCCTAATTAGTTTCACACTGTTCGTTAAGTACGCACCCATTTTTTCTTCCAGTTTAATAAGACTAAAATTATTAGTCTTATATATCTGCAACATATCACAATTCTGCCCACTTGTCTAGATTATTTTGTAATTCCTTAGCTGCTTTATCAGACTCTGCTGCCCCTCACTTCCAGTTTAGTAGCATCTGCAAATTTGATCAACTAACTTTGCGGTTCTGAATACAGTTCATTTATACAGATCAGAAACAGCAGGGGCTTAGCACCAAACCCACTCATTATATTCTGTTAGATTGAAATCACTTAACCAGCACCCACTGCCTTTTCTCTTTCAGGCAATTATTATGCGCCTCCAAATTTTGAAACTATGTTGACTGCCATTTTATGTAGGTACTTTGTTGCTAATGATCAATACTATTATTTCTCCAGTTACTAATGCAAGATTAGTCCTGCATGGGTCTGGAGTTATTCAGGTTTGTTTTGACATCTGTCTTGGAAGTAGGTACCAGAATGGCTTGTTTTTAATGCATCGTAAAGCACTGGAACAGAAAAGCTTCTGCAGTCCTTTTGGCTAGTCCTAAAAACCAAATGGACTGCAGAATCTTTTCTGTTCCAGTGCTTTACAATGCAGTAAAAGGTAGCTTGCATCTCAACTTGGTAATGGCAAGTGACTCAGATAGCAGCCTAGAAATAGAAGTAGTGGACAACAACTTCGAACTGAGGAGCAAAACTAAGCTACTAAATAATTATTTCCTGGAAGTATTTACCACTAGCATGTCACTAATCATGGGAGATTCTACAACCAAACTTAATGACTTATATTACTTGCATGGATTTCCTAAGCTGAAAACCAAACACCCAAGGGTGCTAAGTGAAAATGGGGAGGAAATCTACAAACTGCTGACTGTCATTGAATAGACAGGAGGCCCCACTGGACTGAAAACAAGCCATTCTGGTACTTAGTTCCAAGACAGGTGTCAGAACAAACCTGAATAACTCCAGACCCTTGCAGGACTAATCTTGCATCAGTAACTGGAGAAATAATAGCATTGATCATAAGCAACAAATTCTCCCTTAAATTTTCCCACAAAAGTTGCCTCCACCACCTCTAATATTCCATTAAGTGACTTGAAGACTTGATTTTCCTCAACAAGTCATTGCAGGATAAGTCACTGCGATGACAAATTCTAACTTTAATTTCCTTCCCTAGATGACATGATTTATTTTGTGATTATTTCCTTGTGTGGTCATATCCCTATACTCCACAAACTTATGTATCGATATAAGCACCTGAACCACCACCTACCATCCACTGCTCGGCACCAAAATATTCAGCTTCTGTACCTTTTCTGACACTCTTGCTAAGTTTGGTCAGTTCGTCCTTCCCTCTGCCTCAGCAGTTTAACCCTGCCCTGCTAATCTTATTTGTTTGATAAAGGTGTCGTTAACGGTCCAGTTTAAGTGATGTGTTCTATCTGCAGTTTTCCCCTGCCCCAGAATATGTTCAAATGTTCTAGGAATCTAAAACTTTTTCATTAAATATCATCTTTTTAGCAATGCATGAATAAATCTATTCTGTTTCTACCTAATACGTCCAATGTTTGGTAGTGCATGTGATCCTGAACTTACTACCCTCAAAGCCTTGCATTTTTAATGTACAAATTCCTGCAAGATCTCTATCCTAATCTTTCTTATATAATTGATTTCTATATGAATCATGATTACTGGCTGGTTTCCTTCCCTTCTCAAAAGTTTTTCCAGATTTTTTTAATGAAAGAATCTAACTCCAGATTATGGTGCTAATTCTTGTGCCTCCATCCTCCATGTAGGGATAAGTCCAGCAACTATAGGCCAGTCAATTTAACCTCGGTAGTTGGAAAGCCGCTAGAAATGATAATTTGGGACAAAATTAACAGCCACTTGGACAAATTAATTAAGGAAAGCCACCATTGATTTGTTAAGGGTAAATCGTGTTTAACTAACTTGGAGCTTTTTTATGAGGTAATGATGAGGGTTACGCAGTTGATGTGGTGTACACGGACTTCAGAAAGGCATTTGATAAAGTGCCGCATAACAAGCTTGTCAGCAAGGTTAGAGCCCATGGAATAAAAGGGACAGTAGCAGCATGGATATGAAATTGGCTGAGTGACAGCGGACATAGAGTATTGGTAAATGGTTGTTTTTCAGACTGGAGGAAGATATATAGTGCGGTTCACTTTTCTTGATCTATATTAATGACCTAGACTTTGTTGTACAGGGCACAAATTCAAAATTTGCAGATATAACAAAACTTGGAAAGAACGAGGAGAGACAATATAAAATAAAGGGTACAATTCTAAATGGGGTGCAGGAGCAGAGCGACCTTGGGGTATATGTGCACAAATCATTGAAGGTGGCAGGGAAGGTTGAGAAAGTGGTAAATAAAGCTTACTGGATCTTGGGCTTTATAAATAGGGGCATAGAGTACAAAAGCAAGGAAGTTGTGATGAACCTGTATAAAACTTTGGTTTGGCCTCAACTGGAGTATTGTGTCCAATTATGGGCAGAATACTTTAGGATGGATGTGACGGCATTAGAGAGGGTGCAAAATAGAATCATGAGAATGATTCCAGGGACGAAGCACTTCAGTTACATGGATAGATTAGAGAAGCTGGGCTGTTCTCCTTGCAGAAGAGATTTAGAGGAGATTTGATAGAGGTTTTCAAAATCATGAGGGGTCTGGACAGAGCAGAAATGGAGAAACTATTCCCGCTGGTGGAAGGGTTGAGAACTGGAGGACACCAATTTAAGATGATTGGCAAAAGAAGCAACGGTGTCATGAGGAAAAATGTTTTTACGCAGTGGTGGTTAGGATCTGGACTGCTCTGCCTAAGAGTGTGGCAGAGACAAATTTAACTGAGGCCTTCAAAAGAGAACTAGATAATTATCTGAAGTGAAAAAATTTGCTAGGCTACAGGGAAAAGGCAGGGTAGTGGGACTAGATGTGTTGCTTTTCCAGAGAGCCAGCATGGACATGAAGGGCTGAATAGCCTCCTTCTGTTCTGTAACCATTCAATGATTCTATCATTCTATGATTCCATAGGTGTCCAGACTAGGAGCATTTTGATGTACTGGTTCCTCCTGGACAAGCAGCAGGTAAGCTGTACAGTTTCAGCAGATTACACTCCAGCAGTATCCATGCATACACTGGGGGTTCCTAAGCCTTGGCTTTGCTAATGTACAAAAAACTTGTACTCCATATGTTCTGACAAAGCCTTGGTGTGTATTTTTTGTGGTTCTGTTCTTACTTCAGATTTTCAGTTTTTCATTTTTTATATCAGAAGTTCTCATCATCAGAGTGTCTATTAATGGGGATCAACATTATGGGAATGAAATGGAACTTAAGTGTGGGCCCAAAATAGGCAGCAGTGATTGCCCAGCCCTTACTTTGCCCAATTTTCCTTACCATTGAATCCTGATCTTCTACCCTGTGTTTTGCGCTGCCATCATAGTTCAATTTCAGCTCCTACCTATTTAACTAGCTTTTCTTTAAGTACAAGTCTCAATTGTCACTCCCTGCAAAACTAGCTCTTTCAGATAGGAAGTGCAGACCTATGTATTTCCTGGCGTCGAGGCCCGTATTGGGCCTCTCCCAGATACATTTTCTGGGCCCCCCTGCCACGATCCCTGACATTGGGGGGCCTGTAAAATCCAGCCCCATATGTTCCGGCACAAATTAATGCACTAGATATTCCGCATGATTTGCTCAGACTGCCAGAACAAAACAAACATTCGCTTACAGAATGGGAGGGGTACATAAGTGGCTGTTGATGTAATAATGAATTGGACAAATAGAAACAAGGGTCTATATTTAATTTTTGTGCTCTAAAATGTGTGAAATTTTGATTTTGTGCCCTGGAGTGCTCTTGATGTTCAAATATGAAGATGAATAAAATAACATGAAATTTTATGAGTCTCGTTTTAGAAAAATAAGCATGATGGAATCGTGCTTCTTTTCCAGTAAACCACAAAGGTTCTCAACTCTAAAGGCCAAATATTTTTAAATATTTTGAAATTCTGCAAGCCATGACTTTAGCACAGCTGAGGATTTTATATTACCAGTGTATGAGTCAGGCTAATTATACTTATTAAAACAATGCATAAATATTGTGTGTTAATTAAATATACAGTCCACTGCATATTTTGGTATTTACAGTTTTCAACTCACTACTATTTTTCAAGCAAAATTCTTTTCACCAGAATTTCTGCTGTGCTATTCTCTTTTTTTATATACTATGTTACCGGATACTTAAGACGATTGTGCTGCAGCTGATCGTCCCATCCTCAGGCGGAACATTGAATTATTCAATCCATAAATGGGTTTAGTCAAAGGAATAACAGCACTGAGGAACCCTGCTTGAATTTCTTGGCTACAAGTGGTTGTTGGTCCTATTAAACATTTTCCATTGTTTGCAAGCAATATACAAAGTGATGTCATCCTGTATGCAAATAACACACTCCAGAAGACTCTATCACTTCTTGTCATCATTAGCTGAACATTTGGTTATTTAGCAGCACTGACATCCTCAGCGTATGGTCTGATCTATTAAAGTTCACGGTTAATTTATCTTCAATTAAAATATTAAAAACATTACAGTCAGTAGAAGCCAACTGTCAATGAATTTGACCTTTAGAATTTCCTATTATTTCAAAAGTAGAATTATGTAATGTTCCCTTAAAATTTATTCACGAAACTGAAGATCATTACCTCATGAAGCTGCAGTTATTTTGCAGCTAGTCCGAAGTCAAAACATTGTGCTTGGATGTAACTAGTAGGGTAGATAAGGGGAGCCAGTAGATGTAGTATATTTGGATTTCCAAAAGGCAGTCGATTTAGGTGCTATACAAAAGGCTAATATACAAGATAAGGGCTCATGGAGTTGGGGGTAATATATTAGCATGCATAGGGGATTGGTTAATGGACAGGAAGCAAAAGGTATGGATAAATGGGGTATTTTCAAGTTGGCAGGCTGTCACTAGTGAAGTGCCACAAGGATCAATGCTAGGGCCTCAGCTATTTACAACCCTATATTAATGAATTAGATAAAGAGACAGAGAGTAATGTATCTAAGTTTGCTGATGATACGAAGCTAAGTGGGAATGCAGCCGTGAGGAGGACACAAAGAGTCTGAAAAGGGATATAGACAGGTTAAGTGAGTGGACAACGAGGCGGCAGATGGAGTATAATGTGGGGAAGTGTGAGGTTATTCACTTTGGTAGTAAGAATAGAAAAGCTAGATTTTTTTTTAAAAGGCATGAAACTTGTAAATGTTAATGTTTAGAGGGACTCGGGTGTACTTGTACAGGAACACAGGAAGTTAGCATGCAGAAACAGCAAGCAGTTATGACGGCAAATGGCATGTTTGCCTTTATTGCAAGGGACAGGATTACAAGACTAAAGAGTCTTGCTACAATTGTACAGGACTTTGGTGAGATCACACCTGGAGTACTGTGCGCAGTTTTGGTCTCCATACTTAAAGAAGGATATAGTTGCATTGGAGATGGTACAGCGAAGGTTCACTAGATTGGTCCCCATGAGGGTTGTCCTATGAGGACAGGCTGAGTAAATTTGTCTATATTCACTGGAATATGGAAGAATGGGAGGTGATCTCATTGAAACATACAAAATTCTGAAGGGGTTTGACAGGGCCACTGGCTGGGGAATCTAAAACACGGGGGCACAGTCTCAGGATAAGGGGCTGATCATTTTGGACTGAGATGAGGAAACATTTCTGCACTCAAAGAGTTGTGAATCTTTGAAATTTTCTACCCCAGAGGGTTGTGGATGCTTGATCATCGAATATATTTAAGGTTGAGATAGACAGGTTTTTGGTCTCAGGGAATCGAGGGATATGGGGAGTGGGCGGGAAAGTGGAGTTGAAGCCTAAGATCAGCCATGATCGTATTGAATGGCAGAGCAGGCTCAACAGGCCTTACGGTCTACTCCTGCTCCTATTTCTAATGTTATGTTCTTATGTTCCAAATGCTTCATACCTAAATTATAGTACACTATTTATGTTAATGTGAAGCCAAAATGAATTACATCAATTTAAAATGTGTAGTATAGAACATAACATTGTTATGAAAAGGAAAAGGCAATTACTTCCAAACAAGCCTGTTTCTTTTTTTTTTACTGATCAAGAAAATTGACACCATTGCACCTGCTATAAGTGGTGGGGATTGTATTAAATGATAATATGTTTCTGGCTTTCACATTTTAGCGCCATAATGAGACTCGAACAATCAGCTCATGGGGTTGCCTATGTGTTCTTCAGTGCTATATTCCATTGTCTAAATTCTTTTTTTTTGATTGAATAGTTCAGTATTCAGGATGGGCTGAACAATTAATTGCATTCTGATCACTTTAATATGTATCCAAGTTACGTTATGCTATATTAATTATGCTATATTAGGGATGGGCAATAAATGCCAGCAATGCCCACATCCCAGGAACACATAAAAAAATAATTAATTAAACAAATAATCCATATTTGTATACACACGTTAGCTGTTGTTAGTTTATCACAATCAAACATCTCAACTTGTAACCTTAAAGGGATAAAATTTAAATAAAAACTTTTCAGTAATAGGAATTTAAAAAGATATGAAAATTCACTAATTTTTTTATCCTTACCAATATGCTTTGTAGTCTAAGTAACCAATATTTCACTAAAAAAGCAATCTTAACTGAAATTCTCGACATTTCTTCCACTAAGCTACTTGTTACATCTTTCTCTGCTACAGTCAAAAATCCAATTTCACTTATAATAAACACAGAGAATGCAGGAAACACGCAGCAGGTCTGGCAGCGTCCGTGAAGAGAGAAACAGAGTTAATGGTTCAGGTCTGTGATCTTTCATCAGAGTTCTGATGAAAGGTCACAGATCTGAAACATGGGGAGTTTTATGTTCTCCACTGTGGCAGGTTTGGAGGCAGGGAGAGCATAAAATTGGGTGGGATGGTGGCGGGGGATTTCTGCCACCACCAAAGTTTAGTCTGGGGTGAGTAGGCCTGTGAACGGCCTTCCCGCCCTGCTGCAAATTGAGGTACTTAACTGGACAATTAACCCCCAATTAAGGGTCTCTTCCCACAGCCACCATGCGGGCTGCACCAGCTCCTGAACGAGGGACCCAGCATTGGGAAGGGGGGCAGCCCACTGAGAGCCAACTGCTGCCCTTGCTGTCGACCTGCCTCCCCCACGACCCCACCCCATGAGACCCCTCCCGCCCTGATCGACCTGTGGCCTGAGTCCAGTGACGCTCCTCAGCTTCCGGTAGGTGCTCCTCCAGCAGCCGCCACCACCTCTGTGGTGGCGCTGCAGCTACCGGCCTCTGATTGGCTGGTAGATCTCCAAGGGCAGGCCTTCCAGTGACGGGGTCCTTGATCCCGTGGAAGGCCTGCCGATGTCCACTTAAGTGCCTGATAGGCACTAGATTCAGCAGGCCTTCCGGAGAAGAGGCAATGTGGGGATCTTGGTATCACTTTTTCTGGATGTCAAGACCCCCGCTGCCAGAATAAAATTCCCCGCATGGACTTGGATATTCCTTACCGAGGTGAAACAGGAGCCAGGTTTGATTTTGGGTCAGAAACCTGCCTCCTGTGCAAAACTGATTCATAGAAACATAGAAAATAGGAGCAGGATAGGCCATTCGGCCCTGCTCCACCATTCAAAAAAGATCATGGTTGATCATCTAATTCTGTTCCTGCTTTCTCCCCATATCCCTTGATGTCTTTGGCACTAAGAAATATATCTATCTCATTCTTTAATATTTTTAATGACTTGGCCTCCACTGCCTTCTGCGATAGAGAAATCCACATGTTCACCACCGTCTGAGTGAAGAAATTTCTCCTTATCTCAGCTCTAAATGGCAAACACTGTATCCTGAGACTGTGACCCCTGGTTCTGGACTCCCCAGCCATCGGGAACATCCTCCCTGCATCTAGCCTGTCTTGTCCTGTTAGAATTTTATAGGTTTCTAGGAGATCCCCTCTCATTCTTCTAAACTCGAGTGAATATAGGCCTAGTTGACCCAATCTTTCCTCATACGTCAATCCTGCAATCCCAGGAATCAGCCTAGTAAATCTTTGCACTCCCTCCATGGCAAGAACATTCTTCCTCAGATAAGGAGACCAAAACTGCACATAATACTCCAGATGTGGTCTCACCAAGGCCCTGTATAACTGCAGTAAGACATCCTTGCTCCAGTACTCAAATCCTCTTGCAATGAAGGCCAACAAACCATTCGCCTATCTAACTGCTTGCTGCATCTGAATACTTGCTTTCAGCAACTGGTGTACAAAGACACCCAGGTCTTGTTGCACCTCCCACTTTCCCAATCCATCACCATTCAGATAATAATCTGCCTTTCTGTTTTTACAACTATAGTGGATAACCTCACATTTATCCTGGTTATACTGCATCTGCCATGCATTTGCCCATCACCCAACTTGTCCAAATCACATAGGAGCCTCTTTGCATCCTCCTCACGGCTCACATTTCACCCCCCCACCCCCAGCCCCAGCTTTGTGTCGTCTGCAAACTTGGAAATGTTACATTTAGTTCTCTCACCAAAGTCATTAATATACATTGTGAATAGCTGGGGCCCAAGCACTGATCCCTGCAGTACCCCACTAGTCACTGGCTGCCACCCGGAAAAAAACCTGTTTATTTCTATTCTTTGTTTTCTGTCTGTCAGCCAATTCTCAATCCATGCCAGTGTATTACCCCAATCCCATGTGCTTTAATTTTGCACACTAACCTCTTATGTGGGACCTTATCAAAAGCCTTCTGAAAATCCAAATACACCACATCCACTCGTTCTCCCCTATCTATTCTACTAGTTACATCCTCAAAAAACTCCAGTAGATTTGTTGAGCATGATTTCCCTTTTGTAAACCTATGCTGACTTTGTCTAATCCCGTTTATGCCTTCCAGGTGTTCTGCTATCACATCCTTTATAACAGACTCTTCCATTTTCCCCACAACTGATGTAAGGCTAACTAGTCTGTAATTCCCTGTTTTTCCTCTCCTTCCTTTTTTAAATAGTGGGGTTACATTTGCCACCCTCCAATCTGTAGGAACTACTCCAGAGTCTATAGAATTTTGGAAGATGACCATCAATGCATCCACTATTTCCAGGGCCACTTCCTTTAGTACTCTGAGATGTAGATTATCAGGCCATGGGAATTTGTCAGCCTTTAACCACATTCATTTCCCTAGCACTATTTTTTTTACTGACTTCCTTCAGTTCCTCCCTCTCATTAGACCCTTGCTTCCCTAACATTTCTGGGAGATTATTTGTGTCCTCCTTTGTAAAGACAGAACCAAAGTATGTGTTTAATTGTTCTGCCATTTCTTTGTTCCCCATTATAATTTCCCCCATTTCTGACTGTAAGGGACTTACATTTGTCTTCACTAATCTTTTTCTCTTCACAAATTTATAGAAGCTTTTACAGTCAGTTTTTATGTTCCCTGCAAGTTTACTCTCATACTCTATTTTCCCATGCTCAATCAACCTCTCTGTCCTCCTTTGCTGAATTCTAACCTGCTCCCAATCCTCAGACTTGCTGCTTTTTATATGCCTCCTCTTTGGATCTAATACTATACTTAAATTCTTTTGTAAGCCACGGTTGAGCCAATTTCCGGTTTTATTTTTGCGCCAGACAGGAATGAGTAATTGTTGTAATTCAAGCACACGTTCTTTAAATATTATCCATTGCCTATCCACCGTCAACGCTTTTAGTAAAGTTCCCAAATCTACCAAAGCCAACTCGAGCCTCATACCTTCGTAGTTTCCTTTATTTGGATTCAGGATCCTAGTTTCGGATTCAACTACTTCACTCTCCATCTTAATGAAGAATTCTATCATGTTATGGTTGCTCCTCCCCAAGGGACCCCGCACAACAAGATTGTTAATTAATCCTTTCTCATTGCACAATACCCAGTCTAGGATAGCCTGTTCTCTAGTTGATTCCTCAATGTATTGGTCTAAAAAACAGTCATGTACACACTCCAGGAAATCCTCTTCCACAGTATTATTGCTAATTTCGTCTGACCAATCGATATGTAGATTAAAGTCACCCATGATTACAGTTGTACCCTTATTGCATGCGTCTCTAATATCCTGTTTAATGCCATCCCTTACATCTCCACTACTGTTTGGGGGCCTATAGACAACCCCCACCAACATTTTGTGCCCCTTGGTGTTTCTTAGCTCCACCCGCACAGATTCAGATTGCCATTTTCAAATGGGTAAGCCCTTAATTTGTATGGAGATGGGCTTTCTGTCCACTTAGAAACTGGGATTGAAAATGGAGGTTGGCCAGATTAAGTGTGGGGCTCATGTCGACACCCACGGGAGCCATCACTGAGGCTGCTGGTTGTCCTGAGGGAGAGATCTGCATTTTGTGCCAAAGCCTTCCACTTCACCAGAGGGAAGCGAGATGTCACAAGGGAGCTGGAACTAGGGGTTGGGCAGACCCTCGCTTCATTGATGCCCACCTGAATCTATAATGCTGCAGGCCACGAGGAGAGGAGGGAGTTTCTCTCCTTGGAGGGTGGCAGGAGGAGGCCACCTCATCATGCAGCAGGGGCACCTCTTTGTTCATTGATATCCCACTCCGCACCGTCTTCCTCCTCCTCTCTTACCTCCTGCTCCTCCCAAGATGAGCTGTCTCCTTCCAGAACCTCACTAACCTGGTCCACATGTCTCTGGAGGGCCACATTATGGAGAGTGCAGCAGACCACCACAATGACCAAGTCCCTTGCAGTACGGTATTGGAAGGTGCCACCTGACTGATTCAGGCACTGGAATCGCATCTTCAGAAAACTGATGGCCTGCTTGATGGTTGGCTTGCTGAGCAGGTGGCATTGGTTGTTTAACCTCTGTGCCTCTGTCTGGGGCTCCCGTAGAAGGGTCACTAGCCATCATTTCAAGGGATTTTCCTTGTCCCCTTAGATCCATCCATAAACTTTGGGGGATGGAGTGAAGTACCGAGGCAGCCTGGACTGGCGGAGGATGAAAGAGTCATGGCAGCTGCCAGGAAAGCGAACGTACACATGAAGAAAGCTCTTCTGGTCATGGACCATTTGGATGTTGAGGGAGTGGAAGCCCTTCCTGTTAATGGATCTCAGTCGCCGGTCACTGGGTGCCTTGATGGTCGCATGGGCACAAAGGATGATGGCCTGCACCCAGGGGAATCCAGTGATGGAGGCTGAAACCAATACCCTCTGTGCCTGTGCAGGCCCATCTGTGTCAGGGGGGATGTAGTCTCCTGACCTCCTGAAAATAGCAGCCATGACTTGCCTGATGGCCTAATGAACTGCCGGCTGCGAGATGCCACCCAGGTCCACAGCTGGTCCCTGGAACGACCTGGATGTATAGATGTTTAGGGTGACAGAGACCTTGATGGCTGCAGGTAGGGGATTGCAACGTGGTTAGGGGGGGGGGTTGCGTGAGGCCTCATGTCATTGTGGATCAGAGCACTCAGGTCCAAGACCATCTGCTTCAATTGGTGCAGCCTCCTACGCACTGGTGCTCTGTCATTTGCAGGTAGCTGACTCTTGGGCTGTGCACCCTATGAATTGGGTAGCGCCTTCCTCCCCTTGCAGCCCCCCGCTGTGCTCCTCTGGCCTCCGACTGTCCAGGAGGTTGCATCTGCTGCAGCTCATCCTGGCTGCTCTGTCCAATGTTAGAGTAGCCTGTTCAGATCTGAACTCCCTCAACTAAGGTATGTGTATTCATCAGGCCTTCGCCTGCCAACCCTGGCTGCCCAAGTGAGGCCAGCGGCCTCACCTCCATCTCCAGATTCCTGCCGCTCACCACTGAGAAAAGCAAGTCTTACAGCTGCAGCAATGGCTACTCTGGCACTTCTGAAGCAGCACCACTTTACATTGTACCTCTGCAGATTTTTAATCAGCCCTTCCCCTAGCCCTCATGGCTCCCTGTGTTCACGATTTGAACACCCTGCCGTGTTCCCCATGTGGCATCCTCCATGTTCCCAGCCTTTGAAAATTAAAAACTGCTGCTGGCAAGCCTTTTAATGACCTCAACATGCTTCCAATTATGGAGGCATGCGCCCCACCTATTTCCTCCCTCTTAGCGTCCCTATAAAAATAGCGTCGCATTCCGGAGGTGGCGGGTCCCAGTGCCGACCTCCAAGAATGCAATCTTCAAATTGTGCTCACCTCTGCACCCGCACTCAGCTGTCTTTAAATTTCCGGCCCATTTACTCTGTTTCTCTCTCCACACATGCTGCCAAACCCGCTGAGCATTTCCAGCATTTTCTGTTTATATTTCAGATTTCCATCTGCTGTATTTTGCTTTTATTCCTTTTTCAATTAATTGGATAGACTGTCAACAGAAAGACTTTTAAGCAAAAGATTAAAACATATCAATCTGAGAACCTTGAATTGTTTACATAAGTATTCCAGGGACAAGCGATCAATGAGCTGACAGCAGCTCTGTTCGCATTACCAGTACACAATTGACAAACTAACAAATAAAAGGATTCCTACTTTTTCAACAATGTCATAGGAAATTAACTTTGGGAGTTCTGGTTGAAGCAAGCGTTGTTATTTCAGACTGGATACATTACATTCTAGGTACTCAGGCAGTTTTGGTAGGTTAACTCTTAAGAGTTAAATGACTTTTATAAATCAGTTTATTATTTCTGAGATTTTATTCAAGCCACTGCTTTAAATAGTTTCTTTGATAGTGGAATTAAAACATAAATGTTTCTCTGACAGGATCATGAAATTACCATAGCTGATACACAGAGCAGAAGGAGTGAAAGGTGAGTGATAAGCAAGAAGTTGGAGCAGCAATCAGAGAAGTGAAGACAAATTATTTTCTGATGTAAGACGATTGCAGGTCTGAGACAGGTTGTAAATAGTAGAGTAGAATACCAGAAAAACATGACCATAGTGCAACTGCAACAACAAATGACTCATCCAGAGATATAAATCATGTATCTATGTAAAGGCCACTTTATCCAGATATTTAAATTTTGCAGCTGATAAAAAAGTTTACTGCAGGGGGATGTTTTTTGGTTTGAGCAAACTATTCAGCTCTTAGACAAATGCAACCAAGACCTTAAGGTGGGAGAAGCACAAAAGAGAAATATTGATCAAACTGATCACAAATCTTAAGAAATTACCAGATGAAATGAGCTGTATGACCATGAAACAGTAAAACAAATGATAGGTCAGAAAGGCAACAGAATGGAATAACTACAGTAGTTACAGAAGTAGGGGGTAGAAAATAGCATAACAACAACATATATGTATATAGTGCCTTTATAGTAATAAAATGGCCCAAGACACTTTACAAGAGCATTATAAAATGAAGTATGACACCGAGCCACAAAGGAGATATTAGGGGAGATGACCAAAAGCTTGGTCAAAGAGGTAGGTTTTAAGGAGTGTCTTAAAGGAGGAAAGCGAGGTGGAGAGGCGGAGAGGTGTAAGGAGGGTATTGCAGAGCTTGGGGCCTAGACAACTGAAGGCGTGGCACTGATGGTGGAGTGATTAGAATCAGGGATGCACAAGAAGCCAGATTAGAGAGGTGCAGATATCTCAGAGGGTTATGGGGTTGGAGGAGATTACTGAAATAGAGAGGGGCGAGGCCATGGAGGGATTTGAAAACAGGGATGAGAATTTTAAAATCAAGACGTTGCTTGACCGGGACCCAATGTAGGTCAGCAAGCACAGAGGTGATAGGGGAACAGGCCTTGATGCAAGTTAAGACATGGGCAGCAGAATTTTGGAAGACCTCAAGTTTACGGAGAGTAGAATGTGGAAGACCAGCCAGGAGTGCACTGGAATAGTCAAGTCTAGAGGTAACAAAGGCAGAAATGAGGGTTTCAGCAGCAGATGAACTGAGGCAGGAGCGAAGTTGGGCAATGAAACAGAGGCAGAAATAGGAGGTCTTAGTGATGGTATGAATATGAGGTTGGAAGCTTGTCTCGGGGTCAAATGTGACCCCAAAGTTGCAAGCAGACTAGCTTAATGTCAGACTGTTGCCAGGGAAAGGAATGGAGTTGGTAGCTAGGGAATGGAGTTTGGAATGGGGACTGAAAACAATGGCTTCACTCTTCCCAATATTTAATTGGAGGAAATTTCTGCTCATCCAGTACTGGATGTCGGATTTGCATGCTGCAATTTAGCAATAGTGGAGGAGTCTAGAGAAGTGCTGGTGAGGTAGAGCTGAGTGTCGTTAGCATACTTATAAAATTAATTACAATGATGTGTATTCAAATAACGAAAGAATAACAATATGACTATTGATGGATTTCAGATGGCAAAGAAACAATCAAGGAGTAGCTGAGTAAATGATTTTAGTTTGGAAAATTGGACAGTGATGTGAGTAACAGTTGACAATGGTGAAATATTTGTATAATTTCAAAACACAGACTTAGATGGTAATTCAAGTGAAAGGAAATTGAGGAACAGATGAATGACTGGACATGGAGTGATCACAGAACTAAAATGAGATCACAAAGCAGGCTTGAACCTCATTTACATTGATCTCAACAACTGATCACTTCTGAACCAGTCTGTAAGACTGCTAAAAACAGAAAGTGAACATCAGTAAACTTACATCAACACATTCTCTGTAGGGCATCAAGTAACATATCATCACAATGTAGCAACTCAAAAATGCTGTGACAGGAATCCTTCAAGAACATAATTTCACAACCTAGATGCATATTCACATGGTTACATATTTAAAAAATTACAGATTTCCTTCAAGTTACTAAATGCAGACATTTTTGATTGAGCTGTTGACTCCACATGAATTCAAACTAGATATAACCAGACATTGGAACCACAACAGGGAAGGTAAACATTCACCCTAGTAAAAGTGTACTAGTTTCTGGTGAAACGTCGCTTGCTTTTTCCTCAACACCGTTTAGAAAACAGAGCACAGTGGAAATTTTTCCTTCTCTTATTTTTTTCTTAGAGGCTGCAGTAATACATCAGCTTACATTTATGTTACATTTCTCATATTAGAAAGATGTCTCAGAGAAAATAAGATACAGGAGCAGGAGAAGGCCATTCGGCCCCTCAAGCCGGCTCTCCAATTCAATAAGATCATGGCTGATCTGATCGTGGCCACAACTCCATTTTCCTGCCTGCACCCCATAATCCTCGACTCTCTTGTAGATCAATAATCTGTCTAACTCAGCCTTGAATATATTCAATGCCCCAGCCGCCACTGCTCTCTGAGGTACAGAATTCTAAAGCTTAACAACCCCTCTGAGAGAAGAAATTCCTCCTCACATCTTTCTTAAATGGGAGACCTTTATTCTGAAACTGTGCCCCCTAGTACTAGATTCCCCATGAGGGGAAACATCCTTTCAGCATCTACCCTGTCAATCTCCTTCAGAATCTTCTGTTTCAATAAAATCACTTTTCATTCTTCTAAACGCCAATGAGTATAGGCCCAATTTGGTCAACCTTTCCTCATAAAACAACCTCTTCATCCCAGGAATCGGCCTAGTGAACCTTCTCTTGACTGCCTCTAATGCAAGTATATCCCTCCTGAAGTAAAGAGACCAAAACTGTACGCTGTAGTCTTGGTGTGGTCTCACCAACACTCGGTACAGTTGTAACAAGGCTTCCCTACTTTTATATTCCATCCCCCTTGCAAGAAAGTAAAACATTCCATTTGCCTTCCTAATTACTTGCTGTACCTGTGTGCTAACATTTTGTGATTCATGCATGAAGACACCCAGATTCCTCGATACTGCAGAATTCTGTCGTGTCTCTCCATTTAAATAATATTCTGCTTGTCTATTCTTCCTACCAAAGTGGATAACCCCACATTTTTCCACATTGTACTCCATCTGCAAAATTTTTGCCCACTCAATTAACCTATCTATATTGCTTTGCAGACTCTAGGCTGGATTTAGTCATGCTGGCGGGGGTTCCGGTGCCAGGCCGAAAAGTCCAGGCGAACCCCGTCTTGGCCTCTCGCAGCCCCCTGGCGTGATTCAATGGCACTCAGACACTTAGGTGCTCTGCACCAGGGTCCCTGTCCATTTAAAGACAGGGATCTCACCTCCAAGAGCTGCTGTCCAATCCGAGGGCCGGCAGTTCAGTAGTATTGGCAGTGCCACAGGGAGCCAGGCCCTGGCAATGGGGGAGGGGAGAATGGGCAATGAATTGGGGGGGGGGGGGTGTTGGGGTATAACGGGAGGTGGGGTGTTTGCCAGCAGGTGCTCTCTGTGGGCTACAGGTTGCCCACAGAGGAGGCCCCCCCACCCAAGTCTGCAGAGAGGTCGCCTTGTTTCACTGGGTGATCTCCCCATATTGGGGAGGCCCCGCGATCCCCACTAATTCCAGCAGTGACGGACGGAAGAGTCCATTTACTGGCTGCTGAGTGGCCATTTAAGGGCCTCAATTGGCCTCTGGACGGGAAGGCTGTCTTCGGCCTTTCCTGCCCCCAACTTAATTGCAATGCAATGGGAAGTGGATGAGTTGTCCAATCCCCGTTACAATTCTATGGGTCCCCCATGGCTCCTAGCCCATCTCCAGAGGGCCTATTAAATCCAGCTCTCTTTGAGTTCTCCTCACAACTTGCTTTCCCATCTATCTTTGTATCAGCAGCAAATTTGCCTACAGTACACCCGACCCTTCTTCCAAGTCATTAATATAGAATATAAATAGCTCAGGCCCGAGCACTAATCCCTGTGGCATCCACTAGTTACAGTTTGCCAATGTGAAAATGACCCATTTATTCCGACTCTCTCTGTTTCCTGTTAGTTAGCCAATCCCCTATCCACACTAATATATTACCCCCAAAACCACCAGGCCTTATCTTGTACAATAACCTTTTATGTGGCACCTTATTGAATGTCTTTTGGAAATTCAAATACACTTCATCAACTGGTTCCCCTTTATTCACCCTGCTTGTTACATTCTCAAAGAACTCTAATAAATTTGTCAAGCACCATTTTCCTTCCATAAAACCGTGTTGACTCTGCTTGATTATAGTATGATTTTCGAAATGTTCTGCTACAACTTTCTTAATAATGGATTCCAGTATTTTCCCAATGACAGATGTTAGGCTAACTGGCCTAGTTTCCTGCTTTCTGTCCCCCTCCTTTCTTGAACAGGGCGTTACATTTGCAGTTTTCCAATCCACTGGGACCTTTCCAGAATCTAGGGCATTTTGGAAGATTACAACCAATGCATTCACTGTCTCTGCAGCCACTTCTTTTAAGACCCTAGGACGCAGGCCATCAAGTCCAGGGGACTTGTCAGTCTTTAGCCCATGAATTTTCCAAGTACTTTTTTCTCTTGTGATAGTGATTTTTAAAAATTCATTTCATGGGATATGGCTGTCACTGGCGAGGCCAGCATTTGTTGTCCATCCGTAATTGCCCTTGAGAAGGTGGTGGTGACCTGCCTTCTTGAACCGTTGTGGTCCATTTGGTGCGGGTACACCCACAGTGCTGTTAGGGAGAGAGTTTCAAGTTCCTCCCTCCCTTTTGTCCCTTGATTTTCTACTATTCTTGGGATACTTTTAGTGCCTTCTACCCTAATACTTGTTCTAAGTCTCTGCCATTTCCTTGTTTCCCATTATTAATTCCCCAATCTCATCTTCTAAGAAACCAACATTTACTTTAGCTATTTTCCTCCTTTTATATACTTGTAGAACCTCTTCCTATCTATTGTTATATTTCTTGCTAGTTTACTCTCATTCTAATTTCTTCCTCTTTATTTTTTAGTCATCCTTCAATGGTTTCTAAAATTTTCCCAATCTTTCTGCCTACCACTAATCTTGGCTGCATTGTACACCTTTCTTTCAATTTGATACCATCCTTAACTTCCTTAGTGTAGTGTAGTTCAGTGTAAAGAAGAAAAAACAGATATGGATTAAGATGGCGAACTAGTCCAATGGAATTAGATACAGGTCTCAGAAAGTTGAAGAAAAATATTTTGAGAAGACTACTGAAGACACAGAGGGAGCAGTTAAGGCAGGGGGATTTTGGTAGGAAGCTCCAGAATGCAAGGGCATGGTGGCTACCAGAAGTTGGGAACGAAAATTAGACCAATATCAGAGGAGCAAAAGCTGGGAGCTGAGAAACAAGGCTGGAGAATGTCATTGAAGTTGGCTCAGAGCTAAGACTGTGAAGGCATTTAAGCGCAGGTGATGTTTCAAAGATGCAAGACTGCGGTCTTGGCAATAATATGAATGTGAAGGAGAAATTCAGCCTGGATGTAATGTCATAGAATCATTTATGGCACATAAGGAGGCCATTTGGCCCATCAAGTCCATGCCAGCTCTCCACAGAGCTACGCCGTCAGTCCCACTTCACAGCTCAATCCCTGTAGCCCTGCAAGTCTATGTCTCCCAGGTGGTCATTCAACTTCCTTTTGAAGTCATTGATTATCTCTGCTATAGTACAATACCAGCTCTTCCTGTGAGCGAGGGCACAACCCACAGTGGAAACTTGCTCTTTGGTAAATATGCTTCCTGTGCTTTTACAAGTGCAGCATTCACTATGGGATGGATCATCTGAAATAAGAAGCCAACTGCTTCACTGTGAATCTTGCTGCTGGTGTGAAAGAGAATGAAGATATATTCCTTTAATGAGGCCATACAGAATGTTAGAAAATTTAATTGTCATACCTTTTTTTTTAAAAACACGTCAGTATTTTATACCAAAGAATGTCTGTTTCTATGTATTTTCTAACAGCTTTTTATTTGTCCATGGGATTTGGGTGTCACTGGCAAGGCCAGCATTTATTGCTAATCCCTAATTTTCCTTGAGAACATTTCAGAGGGTAGTTAAGAGTCAAGCACATGCTGTGGGTCTGGAGTCACATATAGGCCAGACTGGGTAAGAACAGCAGATTTCCTTCCCTAAATGACTTTACTGAACCAGATAGGCTTTTATGGCAATTGGGTAGATTAGCTTTTTATTCCATATTCAATTCATTAATTGAATTTAAATTTCCCAGTTGCTGTGGTGGGATTTGAACTCATCTCTCTGGATCATTAGTCCAGACCTCTGGATTACTGGTCCTATATCATAACCGCTATGCTCCCATTTGCCTGGCATGTCCATGATAAAGACTGTTCTGGTAAATATTGTTGGAGCATATACCAATATAGGTGCAGATACTGATTGATCCTAAACAGTATATCTATGCCATGCAGCATCATCTAAACCAAATGGGCATTATCACCCTTTCTCTTGGGTGGTATAACTTAGTATTTCTGGGGTACTGTTAAAATAGTGGCAAATTATTCAGTCCATTGATAATAGAAATAACAGCACAGAGAAGGCCTTATGAATTGCTTTATTATCAAATTCCAGCTCTTCAACTTGAGCTATCTATAATAATCCTGTTCCCTTACCCTTATGGGATCATAGTTCCAGAATTATTATCTCGAAGGCTATAATATATACTTTGATTGTTTGATTTTAAACATTGCAATGTTTTCACTATCGAGTGATATTAACAAATTTTATTATATCCAAGCTCACTGAAAGTGGATTTCATTGTGTCATGGTTGAACATTTATTTTCAACAGTCATTATTACATTTTACTTAATCATAGAACTGTTTATAATGGGTACAGTACAGAAGGAGGCCATTTGGCCTGTCATGTCTGTGCTGGCTCTCTGCAAGACCAACTCAGCTAGTTTTGTTTTAAAAGTTAGCAATCGTTTCCATTCTCACTCGTATTTATTCTTGCTTTTAAAAGTTGTGAACTTCATACAAACTTACCCTTGCGTTACCAGCTAGTGAACTTAACAGTAGACTCTACAGCTTCCGAAACACTGTGCCAGTCAATTCAGGAGCTTAGCTAAGTAAACTCATTCCTGGGGTCTGAACTAATTACCACAGAGCTATGAATCACAGTGGCGTCAATCAATTGCTTGTAACTGTTAGAGCCAAAACTCTGCCTGCAACAACTGTATTTACTTGTTATACTTATTTGTGATAGTTGATTTCATATGAAACAAATAATGGGGATAATTTTAACTTTTGGTGGTGACATAAAACAGGCAATATTGGACTGAGTGCCTGTTATACATCCTTGATGATTTTCCTTTACCTTGTAGTCTATGGAAAGGATAATTGGTTAGGTTTGCCACAAATCATTATGAAAGAGTAAAAAAGAAATAAGTGAATGTTTGATTTAATGCAATAAACAGTGCAGCTGTGTCTAATTATTTCAACTATATAAACTATTATAAACATTCAAATGTGATTGCCTCCTGACCATCTCCATTGGGACAGCCAGTTTTTCCATTTCCCTGTTCAAAATTTTAACTGGTGTTACAAAAGTGCTTCCTTTTTTTATATTTTATTTTTTGAGGACTTGTGTTAAAACTGAAAAGATTCCACGATGTGTTTATTTTTACCAAGTTCACTGACAGGACATGATGTTGTTTGAAAGCCACCTATGATTTGGGCTCAGAAAACAGCAGAGCCTTTGGTGACTTGGGGAAAAATGGTTACAGAGAAGCCACATGTCAAGGTTTATGGAGGTCAGGAGGTCAACTCTCTGTTTTGGGGACATTATTTTCAGTTTTTAGTTGTTGTGTGAACTATTTGAAGACAGTTGGTGTTTTCCTGCCAAGGAAAAAGAAATCACCCAGCTCACCTCCTTCTCTACCTTTCTGAAGAAATCCAGCCAACATTCAGTGTGGAAGAGCAAAAAAATCCCTGGTGCCATACAGCTCCTGAGGAGCGGAAAAAAAATCCTGCGATTCAATTTTGTGCTGTTGGAAAAATTTTGATGCCACATTTCTCCTAGAAAGCTTAATAGAATAATTCTCGACATCTCCAGAACGGACTGCTTTTGAAACAATCCTAGTGACCCATCTCCCTATACCCGGATGCCAGACCAAAAAAAAAAGGGACAACTGATTTCCTTTGATATCTTCTTTCTTTTCTACTTAAGAATTAGCAAGTATTTGGCCAAAGTAGTCTTTTGTTGTCCTTTTTAGTAACAGACCTCTGTAGAGTGAATTTCTATGTTTTTTACCCTGTGTATGTGCGCAAGTTGAATTGAAGAATTTTTAAAAAGGGAACTTTCATATTTTAATTGGTGTGTTAATGCTTTGCTTCATTACTGGTCAAGTCTTGCTTTATAATGAACTGATAATTTTGTTGTTTATTAAAGAAACCTGGTTGGTGTATTTTATTCTGGGATAATAAAAGGAGTATATGTTTGGCTGTATTGGTAACCGAGTAAATATTTAAATAGATGTTGTGACCTGTGTAGAAGTGGAACTAGAAAAGACAGTGCACTCCTCCCTCCTCAGTTGTAACACTGTCAATATAGTTGCCATTTTTATTAACTACATTTTTATACATTCAAGTTGCTAGAATTTGTGCACAAATTTACCATTTAGCAACATTTTAACAAAAACCCTCCCGCAACTACATTGCAAAAACTCAATGCCCTCTGGGAAATACATGTTTTGATACAACATTCCATCAGTGATAGGCAGAGCTTTGGAGGGGCAGTCAGCGGTGCTTTCACAGTGTGTCTTTCTTGAGACCACAAAGGTGCCTTTGGCAATGAAGTGGGGAGAACTGAAGAGTTTCTATATAATTAACAATAACATGCAATCAATATTGGATGGGCAAATCAATCTGCTTTATAGGAACAGAAGTAGGCCATTCAGCCCCTTGAGCCTGCTCTGCTATTCAATTAGATCATAGTTGATGTGTACCTCATATCCATTTACCTGCCTTTGATCCATATTCCTTGATATCTTTACCTAACAAATATCTATTGATAACAGTCATGAAAGTTTGAATTGTCCCAGCATCCACAGCCTTTTTGGGGAGAGAATTCTAGATTTCTACTAATAGAAACATAGAAAATAGGAGCAGGAGTAGGCCCCCTCAGTGGGCCCCCCCGCACCTTCCTGATGCCGGGTCCCTTGTTCAGGCACAAAGGGACCGCCTCCCCAACCACCCCACCAAACTGAGAAGCAGCCCACACATTTTTTTGTGCCGTGCTTCACTGCAGCGGCAGGGCTGCCCGCCACACGGCTAATTGCGGCTGCAGCAGGAAGAGGCCCTTAATTGGGGGTTAATTATCCAGTTCAGGGCCTCAATTGACGGCAGGGCAGGAAAGCCGTTGACAGGCCCTCCTGCCCGGAATAAATTTTGGTGGAGGCGGGATGTTGGTGGGGTCCCCCCTCTGCCACCATCCCATCTGATTTTATGCTCTCCCCACCTCCAAACCCACTGCGAGGGACAGCATAAAATTCCACACTATTTGTCACACTCTGCCAGTCTAAGTAAATTCCCTTTATCCCCATTCTCTGCCACTATCAACCTGCCAAAGGCGACCTCGAATTCTGTGCACTCTCATTTTTGCCTATCATCTTTTGTGTGGAACTTTATTTATACTTATGCATCATTGGAATTATGGTATATTTTCCCACAGTAACTCTGAATAGAGTATTGTTTGAATCTTTGCAGTTTTGCATTGCAGTGAAGCCAGAGTGTAATTGGGATAAGCAGCAGCTTGGAGTGTTTGCTACATACAGAATAACAGATTGGCTGAAATACAGTTTCACACACCAGTTGATTGCTTTTGTATTTGAAAGAATGAAGTGCAAGAATCTTTTGGTTACATACCAACTTTAAAGCCATTTGTACCATCACAGAACCCCAGATCCATGCCAAATAAAAAGAGAAAGTATAATGGGAGAAGTACTGACTTGAAAAGTATAAAATGGACTTTTTTAACATTTGTCATAAGGAATTCCCTTGGACTAGAAATATATCGTCAATTCTGTCTCTGATGAATAAAGTACGTTACGAAAAAAGTGTAACTGAAAGGAAGGTGATGTTTCCTTATGCCCAAACCTGGCATACATGAGTCACTAAGCTTCTATTTATTGTAATTTACAATTACTCGAGCTAACAATGATGAAAGTGTACTGCATGGCAACTGGGCACAGCTGTACATACCCATTCACAGATTAGTTACACCAAAACACAATTTAAGTGATTTTTTTGAGCAAATGCCAAAAAGCATTTGCTTTTTAGTAGGAATGCCATAATATGAATGTTTTGTGAAAAAAGACTTATGATTTTAAAAACACATTAATTAGACATGATATTGCAATGTGAAACAAAAAGGTCAGAGAAAGTTACATGTCACCAATAACTTGTTACAGATAAAATAAATTTCATACATTTCCATCTAGTTACTTATGGCTGAATTTTGTTGATCGCCCGACGTTGGTCTCCGTGGCGGGGTTGGGGGCCGGAAGATCGCAGTGACAGTGGCCTACCATGGAGTCCGAGCCAGGATTGCTGGGCCTGATAAATTAACTTTTATGCATAACATTTAAATCCAATTCCTCACGATCTTACCGTCGGATCCGGATCTTCAGTGCGACGTCTGACACTCATGCGCCTTCACTTTCCCTTCCAGGCAAAGCTGGCGCTACCGAGGTGGGGAAGGGGAATCAGAGCATTTTTAGTGTAGTTGTGGGGGGTGGGGGGGAGGTGGCTGTGGTCAACTCTGCATTTTTAGGGGGGTGGGGGGGGGTTTATGCAGTTGTAGGGAGAAGGGGTCAACTCTGCAATTTCAGCATATTGGGGAGGGTGGTGCAAACCAACATTTATTTTTAGTGCGGTATGGGGGGAAGGAACAGGGGCAACTCTGCATTTTCTGAGCAGGGCTGTCAGCCCTTTAAAAAGGGCGCCAGCATCCGTGCAGAGATAGCTGACGTCATTCATGGCATCGCCGAGGCAGCCCCCACCATGTGATTGGGGGGAGGGCAGCGACCGCCCTGAATATTTAAATGAGTCACTGCGCTCAAGATCATGACTACACGCCCGCCGCAGGGAAAATAAAATCCAGCCCTTTGTGTGTGTGTCATATTGCTATTGATAAATAATCAATGGATAATTAGGAAGGAAATACATTCAAAGTATTGCCAAACCACGCAATCAGTTTAAGATATACTTCTCCCATTATACTTGGATTGGAACAGACTCTGACAAAAACTCATACTTACAGTATGATTTTCTTGAAAGTGAGCTCCCTTTAAAAAATATTATCTAAATGCTACCTATTCCTGTCTATTACACTGTTCTTCAATTAACCTTAAATAATTTTTTTATCTTAACATTGAAAATGGATCTTTAATTGGACAAAAAACACCTTTAAAAATGTCAAAGTATGACACCCCAAAATTAGTGGGAGGCAGGGAGTGTGAGGGAAAAACCTGGCAATGCCAGGGATGTGGAGGCCCTGCTAAATTTAATGGTAGGAGCTCATTATAATTTTTTTCTTCCGCTTTCTACCTGGCAAAATTGACAGGCTGTCGGGTGGGAAAAGCAGTGGCAGGAGGCCTTTGGGGAGAACAACCAGCAATTGGGAGGGAGGCTGCGAGAGTTTTCAGCTTGTTGGCATTGGTTGGGTGGGGGGAAATGACAGCTGCAATCTGGAAGGAGGAAGTGAAAGTGGGGCGGGGGGGGGGGGGGGGGGTGGGTGGAGGTCACTGATCATGGCAGGGATTAGAGAGAGGCTGCTACTGGTAGGGGGAGGGCCGATAGTTTCCTTGAGGGGCCGGGGGAACATGCCTGCTCCTCCTAGCCCACGAGGAGCATTGTGAAAAGCACTTACTTAGAGGCGGCAGCTCCTGCCTCTATAACTGCTACGTTTCACGAGCTCTGGGAAAAACAGCCAGCAATTGTTGAATTTAAATCAGGATCTTAATTGCATTATGGAAGCCTGATTTAAATATGTTAATGATGCATCCCGCTAGGGTTGGGGCCTCATTCTTTGTTTTAAAAATTGTCCACCCTCTCCCGACCTTCTCCTGCACATCATGGGGGAGTTAATATTGAGGCCTACGTCATTTTCTTTTAAGATCATGCATTAGTAGAAGATTATCACATACACATTAGCCATATTATATAGCAGTTTTCGATATGTCTGTTTTAATACCATATCCAGTAATGATTATAACCGAAGAAATAACTTCGCAAACATTGAATAGAGCTATGATTAATATTCTACTGTCATATTATACAACCCAAGCATTGAAATTCTTACATTTATTTGACCAATATTACTATAACACAGCCATGGTCTTTGCAGCACAGGAAACCATTTAGTGTATATTATTTTCATACCATCCAGGACAAAGCAGTCCACTCCCTCCACCATCAGCTTACTAAAGCTGCAGTATGTACTTTCTACACGATACACTGCAGCAACTAGCCAAAGCTTCTTCGGCAGCACCTCCTGGGACCTCACCAGCTATAAGGTAAAGGCAGCAGGTGTGTGGGAACACCACCACCTTGAAGCTCCCCTCCAAGTCACACATCATTTTGACTTGGACATCTATCACTATTTCTTCACTGTTGCTGGGTCATAATCCTGGAACTCCCTACCTAATAACATTGTAGAAGTTGACAGGACCTTAGTCTGAGTCTGTTCCATTTCCTGTGTTTCTGCTAAAAATTCTTCCCTAATTCATAACGGTCATAAGGTCTCCCTTGGCCTCCCCTTCAATCCCACCAACCTTCGCATTATCTGATCATCAACAACCATCTGCAATATCACTCCACCAGATTCCAACCACATTTGACCTCCCATTTCCTCTCCTCTCTCACCTTCAGAAGAGACAATTCTCTCTGCAAAGCCCTGGTTCACTCTTCCACCACTTGCTCTCTTTTCCCCTTGCATCTTCCCATGCAAGTGCAGGAGATCTGGCACCTGTCCATTCATCTCCTCCTACACCACTGTCTAGGGCCACAAATATTCCTTTCAAGAGAGACAATAATTTCCACATACTTCTTCTTAATATACTGTATCCATTGCTCATGCTGTGGTCTCCTCTCAACTGAGAAGACCAAATGCAGATTAGGTAACCACCTTCTGTCCACAAACATGGCTGCAAGCTCCCAGTATCTTGCCAGTTCAATGACATGCCTACCTTTGGCTTTCTACATGGCTCCACTGCAAACTTCAGAAACAGCACCTTATCTTCCTAATAGGCATATTGAAATATTTGGCCTGAACAAAGACTTTAGTAACTTCAGACCTTAACTCTCGCTTCTACTTTCTCTACAGTAGGGGACGCTGATGACGCGGGATGGGTGTATTGGTGTTTCTGTGTAGGGGTAATAATAGATTGGCACTTGGGTTGGGGGACTTTCTAATGGTACACCATGCCGGTGGAGAAGTCTGCATCCTTGGTGTGGGCCTGTTTGTTTCTATTTCAGACCTGCTGTACCTCTCCACCACCTCAGCTATTCACACATTTTCCATGTCTCTATTACAAATGAAATATTAACTTGCCAGTTTCCTCCACAAATGCTGACTGATCTGCTGAGTGTTTCTAATATTCTGTTTTGTTTCAGATTTCTAGTTTTTTGCTTTTTGCCTTCTTATTTTTCTTGTTCATCTTGTATTGCCTGATGATTTCTTTGTATACTTCCCTGTACACACAAGCAAAAATGCATCAAGAAAACTATAAAGACAATGGAATTTAAAATACTTTGAGATAAATTATAATTAAGGTGTGTTGCTACATTCCAAATCCCATGTGGTGAAGACTTGCCAGACCTACCACTATCACTACCAATTTGAAATTGTTCATTGGATGATTTGCAAGAGTGGCAGATTGTCCCTTCAATTTTCATTCCCTTTTGCCCTATAGGAAAGTGCCTGGTTTCTACTCAACTCTTTCCTAAATTGGAATGGTTGACTGCAATATCTTCTCTCAGCTTCTGTATTTTTCTTTCTTTCTCCAAGGCTCTGTAAATCTTTGGGTCTGATTTTAACTCATTCAAAACCCGTCCACTTAAACAGAGTTAAAACTAGGCCCTTTGTTACTCCCTAAAGTTATTTCACTTCCAGTTGTGCACCAAGTAGTTGAACATGCATTAATAGAATACAATCCATGGGCACTGGATTTGCTCCACAGAACAGACAACTGTTGTTGTATGATTGCTTTGAGAGTGATGTCCCTTTAAGATCTCAGTATGCTAATGAGTTATGTACCAGGATGCAGTCAAGTGACTTGAAGCTAGAGTCACTCTGCAACTGTAACACACAGACGAAGGTTCTGTAAATAGTTTGCTCTGTACTGTACATACTAGTTTAGCTGTTAATAAATGTGTCAGAGATCTTCAGCATAACAGGACTCTATGCATCTCATTTATGTTGCATTAGACGACATAAAGAACTCATTACAAATGTTACTATGTTAGGTGCATTCAGCTACTTCTCAATGTCATGTGGAGTGAACTCAATTGGCTGGACATTGGTACAAACTAAGGAGGAAGCTAAACGGGATCATCCACTTGGTACTTTTAGTTGAAAAACATGTCCGCCTTGTCTCTTGCACTCATGTGTAAGGCTCTGCTATAGCTGAAGATGGAGACAGACATGGATCCTCCTCCTCCTGTTAGTTGCCTGACTGCCATTCCCGACCTGATGTCACAGGGCTGTAGAGCTTTAGTTATAACACTGTCTATAGTTGTGCATATGCTGCTTTTGGTGTTTAGAGTGCAAGCAGCCCTGTGTTGTAGCTTCACTAGGTTGGTGCCTCATTCTAAGGTGTTCCTGGTACGTACTTCTGCCCACTGAATCAGGGTTGATCTCTCAGCTTGATATGGATGAAGGAGTGAGGGATGTGTCAGCCCACAAGGTTACAGATTATGGCAGTATTTAGCTCTGTTACTGATGGCCCACTGTGCCTCATGGATATCCAGTTTAGGCCTGTTCATTTAAAATCACAGGAGTAGTGCATGCTACACAATGTAGGGGTATCCTCACTTGGAGATGAGGTTTTGGCTTTACAAGAACTGTACTGTGAACACTTGTACAATTGCTTATGTGGACAGATGTGTCGACAATACGTAGGTTGAACTGGACAAGGTGAAGTACCGTGGGAACGAGAGAGACTCACGGTTGGTAAGTTGCCTCCCAGGTGCCAGGGTTCGTGATGTCTCGGATGGTGTTTTTGGGATCCTTAAGGGGGAGGGGGAGCAGCCCCAAGTCGTGGTCCACATAGGCACCAACGACATAGGTAGGAAGAGAGATGGGGATTTAAGACAGAAATTCAGGGAGCTAGGGTGGAAGCTTAGAGCAAGAACAAACAGAGCTGTTATCTCTGGGTTGTTGCCCGTGCCACGTGATAGCGAAGCGAGGAATAGGGAGAGAGAGGAGTTGAACACGTGGCTGCAGGGATGGTGCAGGAGGGAGGGTTTTGGTTTCCTGGATAATTGGGGCTCTTTCTGGGGTAGGTGGGACCTCTACAAACAGGATGGTCTTCACCTGAACCAGAGGGGTACCAATATCCTGGGGGGGAGATTTGCTAGTGCTCTTCGGGGGGGTTTGAACTAATTCAGCAGGGGAATGGGAACCTAAATTGTAGTGCCAGTGTACAGGATGTTGAGAGTAGTGAGGTCAGGGATATGGTTACAAGGACGCAAGAGGGCACTGGCAAGCAAGAACCTGGTTTAAAGTGTGTCTACTTCAACGCCAGGAGCATCCGGAATAAGGTGGGTGAGCTTGCAGCATGGGATCTCGATGTAGTGGCCATTTCGGAGACATGGGTAGAGCAGGGGCAGGAATGGATGTTGCAGGTTCCGGGATTTAGATGTTTCAGTAAGAACAGAGAAGATGGTAAAAGAGGGGGGGGTGTGGCATTGTTAATCAAGGAGAGTATTACAGCGACAGAAAGGACATTTGAGGACTCGTCTACTGAGGTAGTATGGGCCGAGGTTAGAAACAGGAGAGGTGAGGTTACCCTGTTGGGAGTCTTTTATAGACCTCCAAATAGTTCCAGAGATGTAGAGGAAAGGATAGCGAAGATGATTCTCGACAGGGGTGAGAGTAACAGGGTAGTTGTTATGGGGGACTTTAACTTTCCAAATATCGACTGGAAATACTATAGTTCGAGTACTTTAGATGGGTCAGTTTTTGTCCAGTGTGTGCAGGAGGGTTTTCTGACACAGTATGTAGACAGGCCAACCAGGGGCGATGCCACATTGGATTTGGTACTGGGAAATGAACCCGGCCAGGTGTTAGATTTAGATGTAGGTGAGCACTTTGGTGATAGTGATCACAATTCGGTTAGGTTTACCTTAGCGATGGGCAGGGACAGGTATATACCGCAGGGCAAAAATTATTGCTGGGGGAAAGGAAATTATGATGCGATTAGGCAAGATTTAGGATGCGTAGGATGGGGAAGGAAACTGCAGGGGATGGGAACAATCGAAATGTGGAGCTTATTCAAGGAGCAGCTACTGCGTGTCCTTGATAAGTATGTACCTGTCAGGCAGGGAGGAAGTTGTCGAGTGAGGGAGCCGTGGTTTACTAAAGAAGTTGAAGCGCTTGTCAAGAGGAAGAAGAAGGCTTATGTTAGGATGAGACGTGAAGGCTCAGTTAGGGCGCTTGAGAGCTACAAGCTAGCCAGGAAGGATCTAAAGGGAGAGCTAAGAAGAGCAAGGAGAGGACACGAGAAGTCATTGGCGGATAGGATCAGGGAAAACCCTAAGGCTTTCTATAGGTATATCAGGAATAAAAGAATGACTAGAGTTAGATTAGGGCCAATCAAGGATAGTAGTGGGAAGTTGTGTGTGGAATCAGAGGAGATAGGGGAAGTGTTAAATGAATATTTTGCGTCAGTATTTACAGTAGAGAAAGAAAATGTTGTTGAGGAGAATACTGAGATTCAGGCTACTAGGCTAGATGGGATTGAGGTTCACAAGGAGGAGGTGTTATCAATTTTGGAAAGTGTGAAAATAGATAAGTCCCCTGGGCCAGATGGGATTTACCCTAGGATTCTCTGGGAAGCTAGGGAGGAGATTGCAGAGCCTTTGTCCTTGATCTTTATGTCGTCATTGTCGACAGGAATAGTGCCGGAAGACTGGAGGATAGCAAATGTTGTCCCCTTGTTCAAGAAGGGGAGTAGAGACAGCCCTGGTAATTATAGACCTGTGAGCCTTACTTCGGTTGTGGGTAAAATGTTGGAAAAGGTTATAAAGAGACAGGATTTATAATCATCTTGAAAAGAATAAGTTCATTAGCGATAGTCAGCACGGTTTTGTGACGGGTAGGTCGTGCCTCACAATCCTTATTGAGTTTTTCGAGAAGGTGACCAAACAGGTGGATGAGGGTAAAGCAGTGGATGTGGTGTATATGGATTTCAGTAAGGCGTTTGATAAGGTTCCCCATGGTAGGCTATTGCAACAAATACGGAAGTATGGGGTTGAAGGTGATTTAGAGCTTTGGATCAGAAATTGGCTAGCTGAAAGAAGACAGAGGGTGGTGATTGATGGCAAATGTTCATCCTGGAGTTTAGTTACTAGTGGTGTACCGCAAGGATCTGTTTTGGGGCCACTGCTGTTTGTCATTTTTATAAATGACCTGGAAGAGGGTGTAGAAGGGTGGGTTAGTAAATTTGCAGATGACACTAAGGTCGGTGGAGTTGTGGATAGTGCCGAAGGATGTTGTAGGGTACAGAGGGACATAGATAGGCTGCAGAGCTGGGCTGAGAGATGGCAAATGGAGTTTAATGCGGAAAAGTGCGAGGTGCTTCACTTTGGAAGGAGTAATAGGAATGCAGAGTACTGGGCTAATGGGAAGATTCTTGGTAGTGTAGATGAACAGAGAGATCTTGGTGTCCAGGTGCATAAATCCCTGAAGGTTGCTACCCAGGTTAATAGGGCTGTTAAGAAGGCATATGGTGTGTTAGCTTTTATTAGTAGGGGGATCGAGTTTTGGAGCCACGAGGTCATGCTGCAGCTGTACAAAACTCTGGTGAGACCGCACCTGGAGTATTGCGTGCAGTTCTGGTCACCGCATTATCGGAAGGATGTGGAAGCTATGGAAAGGGTGCAGAGGAGATTTACTAGGATGTTGCCTGGTATGGAGGGAAGGTCTTACGAGGAAAGGCTGAGGGACTTGAGGTTGTTTTCGTTGGAGAGAAGGAGGAGGAGAGGTGACTTAATAGAGACATATAAGATAATCAGAGGGTTAGATAGGGTGGATAGTGAGCGTCTTTTTCCTCGGATGGTGATGGCAAACACGAGGGGACATAGCTTCAAGTTGAGGGGTGATAGATATAGGACAGATGTCAGAGGTAGTTTCTTTACTCAGAGAGTAGTAAGGGCGTGGAACACCCTGCCTGCAGCAGTAGTAGACTCGCCAACTTTAAGGGCATTTAAGTGGTCTTTGGATAGACATATGGATGAAAATGGAATAGTGTAGGTCAGATGGTTTCACAGGTCGGCGCAACATTGAGGGCCGAAGGGCCTGTACTGCGCTGTAATGTTCTAATCTAATCTAATAAAAAGTAGGTTTTTCCTACACCACCTGACACGAACCCAGTTTGACAGCTATGTCCCTGATTGTCCATTGCCATTCTCAACTTGATGTGGTGTGGCTGTAGTGCTTTGGTTGTCGAAGCATTCTGTCTCTAGCCTGCTGCATTTCGTGTTTCGTCTGCCTTAGTCAAAAATTGAAAATTTCTCTTCATAGAACTGCCTTCTGAAGAAAGTGGTAATGAAGAATTTGCCTAATTACTTTTGCAGCTGCTTGCATAAAAATGCACAATTTTGAAAACAGAAAAAGTTCTTCTAGTGCTAAAAGCATTAAATAACTTTAATCTTTAGAAGTCAAACTGGTTGTGCAAATGCTCTAAAATTATAAAATGGAGTGAGAAGCAACTTCCCCAACTCAAACATCACCAATGATAGGAGTATAATGCTTACTGAGGATTAGACCAGCTCTGGTGCAAATAGCTAAGTACATCCTCTAGAATGATGCAACCTATGACACAATGTACAACTTGACATTAGGTATTAACATAAAAAAGCTTATGTTTGTTCTTTCTCAAAGTTTTTATTTTGAGATTTCTTTGATTGAACACTACAATTATGAATGCAAAGTGCAGTTCTGAACAGCTGTATGGGGAAATAATACAATAATTACAATTAAAAACAGGTTTTAAAAATAGCAACCACTGCAGCATAAATTGGCTTCTGTTGTCTGTTTCTCCATACCTTTCGTACTTGAAGATTAAAGACAAATAATCAAGGAAATCCCACAGACAGCCTTTTTTCCCTCTCAGCTGTAAAATAGAATTTTACAGCGCATAGACAAGCCATTTAGCCCAACAGATCTATGCCAATGTTCATGCTCCAAACAAGCTTCTTCTCACCTTACTTCTCACCCTATCAACATATCCTTTTTCCCGCATGTACTTATCTAGTTTCCCTTTAAATGCATCTAAGCTAGTTGGGCTGGATTTTAAGAGCTCGCTGCCGACCACACACCAAACAGCCACCGTAATCTCACGCACGACGGCTCATTTAAATAGTTGGAGTGGCCCTCCCCACAAAATACTTACCTTGTAATTCTGACCTTCCCCCCCTCGCCCCCACAGACTGCACAAAGTTTGAAGTTCACCCCTTCCTACCATCCCCTACATCCATTAAGTTTATTTGATCTCGACCTTCCCCTCCTGCACTGAAAATCTTAACTTCTCCCCCCCTCCCCACCAGTGACATGCCAGCTTTCCCCGGACAGAGGATTGAAGGCGTGGGAGTGCCAGCCACTGTACCGAAGATTACGGCGGGCCAGGAAGATTGAAGGGAAGTCCATTTAAACTTATGCGTGTAATGAATTTAAATACAGAAATCCAGGTCCCGCCACCGGGAGGACCGGCCGGGCCCTCTCGACATCGGGCTCCGTGGCAGACTGCTGCCAGCCCCATCTTTTGGCACCCCTCCACACCACGGAGACCGATGTTGAGAACTTGGTAAAATCCAGCCCATTGTCTCAAACACTACAAGTACTGCATATTTTTTACTCGTTCATGGGACGTGGGAATCATTAGCAAGGCCAGCATTTATTGTCCATACCTAATTTTCCTTGAGAAGGTAAGCCACCTTCTTGAACTGCTGAAGTCCGTCTGGTGTAGATACACCCATAGTGCTATTTGGGAGGGAGTTTCAGGATTTTCACCCAGCAACAGTGAAGGAATGGCAATATATTTCCAAGTCGGGATGGCATGTGACTTGGAGGAGAATTTGCAGGTGGTGATGTTCCCATGTGCATGCCGTCCTTGTTCTTCTAGGTGGTAGGGGTCATGGGTTTAGAAGGTGCTGTCCAAGGATCCTTGGCAAGTTGCTGCAATGCATCTTATATATGGTATTCACTGCAGCCATGGTGCGCTGTTGGTGGAGAGAGTGAATGTTTAAGGTGGTGGATGGTGTGCCAATCAAGCAGGCTGCTTTGTCCTGGATCGTGTCGAGCTTCTTGAGTGCTGTTGGAGTTGCACTTATCCAGACAAGTGGTAAGTATTCCATCACACTACTGACCTGTGCCTTCTAGATGGCTTTGGGGAATCAAGAGGTTACTATATACTTAATGAATACTTTGTATCTGTGTTCACTAAGGAAGTAGAATGAATAAATCTGGAATTAAAAGCTAATCTAATGATGGCCATGAAACCATTGTCGATTGTCGGAAAAACCCATCTAGTTCACTAACGTCCTTTCAGGAAGGAAATCTGCTGTCCTTACCTGGTCTGGCCTACATGTGACTCCAGACCCACAGCAATGTGATTAACTCTTAAATACCCTCTGAAATGGCCTAGCAAGTCACTCAGTTGTATCAAACCGTTACAAAGTCAATAAGGAATGAAACAGGACAGACCACCCGACATCGACCTTGGCACCGGAAACGACAACGGCAAACCCAGCCCTGTCGACCCTACAAAGTCCTCCTTACTAACAGCTGGGGGCTTGTGCCAAAGTTGGGAGAGCTGTCCCACAGATTAGTCAAGCAGCAGCCTGACATAGTCATACTCACGGAATCACACCTTATAGACAATGTCCCAGAAACTGCCATCACCATCCCTGGGTATGACCTGTCTCGTCGGCAGGATAGACCCAGCAGAGGTAGTGGCACAGTGGTATACGGTCGGAAGGGCGTTGCTCTGGGAGTCCTCAACATCGACTCCAGACCCCGTGAAGTCTCATGGCTTCAAACATGGACAACGAAATCTCCTGCTGATTGCCACCTACCACCCCTAGTCAGCTGATTAATCAGTACTCCCACATGTTGAACACCATTTGGAGGAAACATTGAGGGTGGCAAGGGTGCAGAATGTACTTTAGTGGGGGACTTCAATGTCCATCACCAAGATTGGCTTGGTAGCACCAGAGCAGGCGAAGTCCTAAAGGACACTGCTGCTAGACCAGATCTACGGCAGGTGGTGAGGGAACCAACAAGCGGGAAAAACATACTTGACCTCATCCTCACCTATCTACCTGTTGCAGATGCATCTGTCCATGACAGTATTGGTAGGAGTGACCACCGCACAGCCCTTGTGGAGACGAAGTCCTGTCTTCACACAAAGGATACCCTCCATCATGTTGTGTGGCACTACCACTGTGTTAAATGGGATAGATTTCAAACAGATCTAGCAATGCAAAACTGGGCATCCACGAGGTGCTGTGGGCCATCAGCAGCAGCAGAATTTCACTCAACCACTATCTGTAACCTCATGGCCCGGTATTTCCCCCACTCTACCATTACCATCAAGCCAGGGGATCAACCCTGGTTCAATGAAGAGAGCAGGAGAGCATGCCAGGAGCAGCACCAGGCATACCACAAAATGAGGTGTCAACCTAGTGAAGCTACAACACAGGACTACTTGCATGCCAAACAGCGTAAGCAGTATGCGATAAACAGAGCTAACGATCCTACAACCAACGGATCAGATCTAAGTTCTGCAGTCCTGCTACATCCTGTCATGAATGGTGGTGGACAATTAAACAACTAACTAGAGGAGGTGGCTCCACAAATATCCCCAACCTCAATGATGGGGGAGCCCAACACATCAGTGCAAAGGATAAGGCTAAATCATTTGCAACAATCTTCTGCCAGAAGTACCGAGTGGATGATCCATCTTAGCCTCCTCCTGAGGTCCCCAGCATCACAGATGCCAGTCTTCAGCCAATTCGATTCATTCCACTTGACATCAAGAAACGACTGAAGGCACTGGATACTGCAAAGGCTATGGGCCCTGACAACATTCTGGTAGTACTGAAGACCTGTGCTCCAAAACTTGCTGCGCCCCTCGCCAAGCTGTTCCAGTACAGCTACAACACTGGCATCTACCCGGCAATGTGGAAAATTGCCCAGGTATGTCCTGTACACAAAAAGGACAAATCCAACCCAGCCAATTACCGTCCCATCAGTCTACTCTCGATCATCAGTAAAATGATGGAAGGTGTTGTCGACAGTGCTATCAAGCGGCACTTGCTTAGCAATAACCTGCTCAGTGACGTTCAGTTTGGGTTCTGCCAGGGCTACACAGCTCCTGACCTCATTACAGCCTTGGTTCAATCATGGACAAAAGAGCTGAACTCAAGAGGTGAGGTGAGAGTGACTGCCCTTGACATCAAGGCAGCATTTGACCGAGTATGGCTTCTATAAAGATGTAATAATTAAACAAAGTTACGTGATAGGAGAGAAAGATCTCCCGTAACTAACTCAAGACCTGTGTGTTTTGCCTCCTGTCCAACATTAGTTATATCTATTATTTAGCACCTTTCCAGTTCTCAGGAAAGGGGTCCAATCCAGATTCACCAGAATTACATCAGGGCTTAAAGGATTAAATTATAAGGGCAGGTTGCATAAACTTGGTTTATATTCTTTTGAGTTTAGAAGGTTGAGAAGTGATATGACCGAGGTATTTAAAACAATAAAGGGATTCGATAGATAATGCAGAGTTAACGTTTCGGCTCAGTGAACTCGGTTCCGAAGAAGGGTCACTGACCCGAAACATTAACTCTGCTTCTCTCTCGCCAGATGCTGCCAGACCTGCATTTCTTGTTTTTATTTCAGATTTCCAGCATCCGCAGTATTTTGCTTTTATATAAGGGATTCGATAGGGTGGACACAGAGAAACCATCTGGTGGGAGAATCCAGAACAAGAATATATAATCTTAAAATAAGATCTAGGACATTTTGGAATGCAATCAGGAAGTATTTTTTCACTCAGAGAATAATAACAATCTGGTGGGGAGGGGGGAGGAGTGAGATTATTAGTGTGAATGATGGGAGTGGGAAAAACCCTTTTTATTAGCTGTAGGGATGGTAGGAAGGGGTTGAAGGGCAAATCTTATGAGGTTGGGGGGAAATTTCGGGTTGTAAAAGAGCTTCCAGCTTTTATCTATTTTTTAAATAAAATGCAAATTCAAAGCTTTGCTAAGGGCTTGAAGCACTTTAAAAATGGCGGTGGCACCAGACACCATCACCGGAAATGGAGCGGCTGCCCCCGATGATGTCATCGGGGGGCGGCTGCTCCATCCCCTCCATTTAAACGAGCCCCTGCATGAAATATCGCAGGGGCTCAGCAACGGCGGATCCGTGCGAGCGGACTGCCGAGATCAAAGCGCTGCCGCGATTTGCGGCACACTCATAAAATTCAGCCCACTATTTGGTTTCAAATCAAGGAAAATCCTCATATTTAGAAGCACTGCAGTTTGTACAAATTATCTTGTAGAACTTCACGACTATCAAAAAAATTACCTCCTGTCACAAATTTAGGATAAGAAACAAATTTAGGATAAGTAAAAAATCAACGCCCCGTCTTGTTCTAACATACATCAATAGCTACTGCTGAGACTCAGGAGTGAAGTATGCAGGTTGTTTTGGTACACAACAATGCTCGTGATTACTAATATTCATTTCTCGTTTCCTGTCAAAATGAAAGGTAGATAGTGTACTGGCCAGAGGGTCTTGTGTTCTTTGATGATGGAAAAAACATTCTCTTCAGGTTACTATCACTCACAAACATTAAGATGTATGCCAATTGGCAAGCTCTCTGATGTACATTATCAGTGCTTCTTTAAACACAGCTTTCAAAAAATTATTTTCAAGTACTACAAATATCATGGTCCTGCCTACAATGAAACAGGAGTCAAATGAGTGGCCAAAGCTCCTAATCTATGAAATTTAGCCCCTCAATTAATAGCTGGAGTCCAGCCATGCCAGGTGCCCTTTAACTCCAATTCTGGTCTGACTGCTACAAAATAGACTCCCAGGAATGTGATATAAATGGCTAAAGTTTAAAATATTGCAATGGGATTTACTGTGCAATTAATTAAACACATCTCATTAATTTTGTAGGGACAAAATGCACATATTTTCTTGACAAATTCAACACTGAATAATATTGTGCCTTTGTGCACTCTATGCAATAATCAGAAAGAATATTTCTAGGCTGGGTGACTGCAAAAATATCTTCACATCAGAATAACCAACTCTGCAGTAATAAGTAGATAAATGTTCTCAATTAAAGTAATCTAGTTAAGCAGGCTACATAATAAATAGAGCGTACATTGGAGGCATTTTCTTTTGGGTTACCTAAAGAGTTTTATTTGACTGAAACCACACATTTCTATCTACTGTACTACCTACATTGTCAAGCCATACTCAAAACCAGATATTTTAGCCAACCAATTTTATCAAATTCAGCACCAAAGATTTTCTAATTTTCTGCATTTCTGACCCTGACACAAAGTTCACACTTCATAAATCTTATTGTTGAAATTTATCTTACTCCCAAAAAATGAATGCTAAACCAGAAATGGATATAACAGGTGAATGTGTATGCTTCTAACAATGTGTTTGTATGTGTGGATGCAAAATAAACTTTCTGATGATGCTCTGATTTCTTACACATTCAAAGTTTTTGAGCTGAAGTTTAACTGCTCTAATAAAGGTCAGTTTGTCAGCTATCAATATATATAGTAGCTGAGACTGAGAACTTCTACTCTACATCTTTTATAGCGTTGAAACTGGTCTTCCTGTACTGATGGCTCCCTGTTTTATGATTAAGAGATCAACCCCGCTTGTAAATGTAACATGCAGCGGTGAACCCTTTTCTAGAAACAACAAGCTGATCCTTTTGGTTGGTAAATAAATAATGCACATTAGGGACTCTTTGGGAACAAAAACATCCAACCAGCAGGTCAACCAAATAATTAGGCTAGTCTGTTCTCTTGAATAAATACCAAAGGCAATGAATACCCAATGTAGTTGCTCTCTATGCATTGGGTAAAAACTAAAATAAATGTTTAAAAAATTAGAACAATTCATAAAAGAGAAATAAAATGAGGTGGATGTACTATGGATTTAGGTGATGTGGCACTTACTGACATCAAGAATTACATCTTATTAGAGCAATAAAAACAAATCATCGTTTCTGTCATTGTTGCCATGGATGTAACTGCAGAGACCATTTTAATTGATTACTTTGGGTCTCCTGCTCATTGGTGGCAGTGTGGTTGCTAAGGGAACGTTTGTTTCAGTGCAGCAGGCGGATAAAAAGGAGACAACCGGTAGAGTTCAAACATTTCCTGTGTTCTCTTACGCATATATTAGCAACAGCAATAATTTGAAAAAAAATGTTTGCAGACGGTGCTGTTTCAAATGCCAAACATCAGTACAAAAAGTGTTAAAATTCAACTTTAAATAATGAATATGAGAGCAAGCACCGTCTTAAACAAAAGCTTCTAAAACTGCTTAAGATTTTCTGATAGTGGAAAAACAAAAGCAAATTAAGACTCGCTCCAGGCATTGTTCTTCTACGGAGACAGCAGTTTCATTTCACAACAGTGATAACCTATCTTAGAATTATCAGCTTATGCACATTATACATGTTTTGTATCATAGGTTATCATAGTTTAACATGAATTTAACTAATTGCCTGCAAATTCTGAAAATTAAGAGTGATCCATTTTAAGATCATATAAAAAAATCATTCTGTTTTATACTTCATTTGGTATGTACAGAGACCTCAGATAAAATGAAAGCATCTTTCACCACAAATATTTGTTTTTTCCTTTGGGAGATTATTCATATTCAGTTAAGTTTTTTCTTGCTTTGTGATAAACCTAAATGCTGATCAGTTTGGATTTTATAAAAAAATCCTGCTGCATATTTGTATGAAATATGTTTATATATATATTTCAGATGACATGCTTTTCAACGAAAACAGAACAAAGCTTGCAAATGGTGTACATTGTAGGCAGCACTGCTATTCCTTTCCTAATAGTAACAAAACAGGTTTTGTGAATATTTTCATGAAATCAAAACAAATTATGTCAGAGGAAATGTAGAAATAAAATTGTATAAACTCTTCACTAAAATGAAACAAGATGGCTATATGAAAAGAGGTATTATCTTGAGAATAAAACAAGAAAATTACTTAAAGTTACAGTACCTAGCTTCTGTCCTGTGTTTCCAGATTGCAGCTTGTCTCCTTCAATTTAAAATCAGAAATACAAAGTTAACATAGAAACATTCTCCAAGGCATAGAAAAAGACAACCTCAGTTTCTACACTGCTGCAGCTGATATTATAGGGCTGGAGAAGAACAAACAATATGCAGCAAGCAGTGAAGGTCACCTGTGTCCCAGTCCTAGCAGCTCTCATTAACTATTATTCAGAGGCAAGATGCACTCTCCAGCTATCAAATCTTAAAAAAAGCAACTGAATTCAAAAAAGGATATGTACACATGCTAAGCAAAGACATGCAGTTTTACTTACCGTCATCTTTACATTCTTCTGGAAGCTTTGCTTTTTTACCTAAACGTGGATCAAGCCAGGATGTTGTTTTGGTGTTATGGCTAAGAATAAAACAAACTGCTCTAGTGTTTTTTTTAAGAATTGGTTGTTCAAGTCAAACTGCAATCAAAAGATTTAATTTGCTTACACAATTGAATTAGCTACAGAAGAGGTACAACTGAAATTGTTCAAGGCACCTGTATGTTTGGCACGTTTAGCTCTTTTTACTAGCTATAATTTTAAGTTAAACAGGGATAGCACATTTCTAAGTCAAGTTAACTAAACTGTTCGACTAGAAGTTACATAAGTATTTGAATAAAATGCCTTACTCAATAAAATAGACTTCGCCTTTTTCTGTGTACGCCATCTCCCAGTTCTCAGGCAATGGTCCCAAATCATCACCATCCTCGAGTTTGGTCTGCTTTTCTGAAACTGAATCTTCTTTTGTTCTCTTTGTAAGGCCATAGACTGGTGCAGCACAAGGATGTGAAAAAATCTCACCTGAGGCATCAGTGCTTTTGTCTTCATGTTCACCAGATTCTGTTGGAGGATGCAAATAATCAGCCTAAGCAGAAATAGGACATACGTACAAAGTAATCATCAAGGTAATCATCCAGCTTTGTTGGATATCATTTGTTGGACAGAACCATAAATTTGGCACTTTCAAGAGTATTCATTAATCTCAATTTAAAACCGAATAAAACAAACATTTATTTATGTAGCCAAGCAACTTAAAACACTAATAAGTCCAAAATAGAGCCCACTAAATAAAATGTAAGTAACAACAAAAAGAGACAACCTTCAAAACTGAAGGAATTTAATTAAAATATATATATTAAACCTCATTATGTAAATGTAGCCATACATAATTTTTAGTGCTTGAAAAACACCATGTAGATTTAACACTGGACTGTAAGAAAAAAAAATCTCTTTGAAATAAATCAAACTAATTACGATTCTATTGCTCTAAAACTACTACATGTTGCAGTAGTTCAAAACTTGCCCTAATCTATTTTATCTTTAATTCTTTGGGAAATAATTAAGAAGTGATCCACAGTCCTGTTTATTCAAATTCTTTTCTGAATAAAAAATAAAGTAAAACAGAATTCTGAGGGTAACACTATCCCATTTAGCTGTTCTTTTTCCTATCTTCCTTGGTTAGAGGATTTTGGGTTTACTTGCTTGATCAGGTGCCTTAACTTTCTGCAACATGTGTTTCTTATGAATTTAGTAAACTGTGTCATCAGGAGCTCTTAGCTGCCTTCCAAATCAGCACACCCATTCCTAACAGGAAAATAAAGCAAGTGCACAAGTAAACATGCCTTCAAATTTAAACAATATATCTAACCAAACCTAAATGAAAAGGAAGGTAAAAAGAAAAACAGAAACAAAAAATGGGAAAAAGGGGAGCTATGGAAAAAGGGAAGGCTCCTAGGCTTGGATTTTGCAGTAGTAATGACAGCAAAACGGTCCGTGTTTGCCGTCTCTACTCCTATGAAATTGGCAACAACATCTGGAGTCCGCACACGCACAGTTAAATGCGGAAATACAGAAGTTACTGTCAGTGAATCCACGCTTCTTCATAGGGTGTGCTGTTGAAGTCCCTGCGCACTGCAATCAAGCAGAAATCATTGAACTGACGAGAACTTGTTCTTTTATGCTATTAGTCTCACTGCAAACACCTTGTTGAATGAGGTGTGAATGGGATTTTAAGAGCATACTAAGCTTGTAATTACTGCTGAAATACCTCCCTGCCCATGAAAGACTAATTTTATTTGGTGGAATGTAAAATTTTTCCATTATGATAAAAAATTCTACATATTTAATTTTTTTTAAAAGTTTGTTTCTGATATTTCATCTTTCACCTTAATCTCATGTATATGTCCCAATCATTTATTTCACTCTCCGTAAATGTAATTAAATGTGAAGGACAATCAGTGCATTTTACTTCCTGGTTTGCTGTCAGTGAGAATACTTCAATGTGATTGGCTGCTTATTCTGCTTGATGACATCACTGTTGCTGGAACCTGGAGATCCCCTTGAGCTGACCCCAGAACGAAATGAACGTCAGGAAAGGTGAAATCTACACCACACAGACTGCTAGATCCTTATGGACAGCTTTCTTCAAGGTCAGCAATGAACACTGTCGCTTCACCGCTGACTGCAAAATCCAGCCCGTAAGTCAGCAGTTTTTAAATTTTTAAAATACATGAGGTTAGAAATTACTATTGATGATAATAGCAGAAAAATATTTCATATGACATTCTTGTATCTACTACTCTAACAGATACCTGTTTGTGGGCGAGTTAACACATTTAAAATTAATATTAAAATAGCAAAACAAAATTTTTTCTAAAGGAAAGGAATGTACTTTCACGATCTCAGGGCATCTTAAAGTGCTTTACAGCCAATGAAGTATTTTTGAAGTGTAGTCACTGCTGCATTGCAGGTATTCAAAGCCATCAACATCAGGCAAAGTAGGACTGTGGTTGGGCACTTCCTTACAGGATTGTGTCATATGGTAGCCATTCCATTATACAGCAAGATAAGATTTCAAACTAAGAAACCATTCAGACTTCTCCAAGGATGGAAGAAAGCATACATAAGAACATAAGAAACAGGATCTGGGGTAAGCCATTCAATAAGATCATGGCTATGATCTCTCTCAACTCCACGTTCCTGCACTATCCCCATGTCCCTTAATTCCCTTAGTACCCAAAAATCTATCAACCTCTGTCTTGCATACAGCCTACAGGATGAAAGTACTGCATATTAAATTTATATTTACCCAAGTCCAACAAAATAAATTGAGAAAACACTTGTAATTTACTTTCTGAATGGCAAATAAAATTCATTATACGTCATAACCTATTAAAAAAAAAGACTTGTGCACAAAAGGGCGAGCTCAAAAGATGGCGGCCCACACACGCTGAAGAGCTGCCACGATCTTCCGCACGGAGGCTCATTTAAGTAGCTGGGTGGCCTGCCCCCCCCCACTCCCCCCCAATCACGTGAAGGAGGCGGGCTATCTGTCTCTGGCAATGGTGTTAGCTGCCTGTGCGCAGGCACTTGAGCCATGTTTAAAGGGCAGCCAGCCCTGCCGGCACATTTAAATTTTTGAAGTATCCCCCCAAAATTTATCCAATAAATTTTAAACGGCCCTTTTCCCAGCCCCCAATAACAATTATATTAATTATTTGCCCTTTCTCCCCACCCCCGCCAAAACACTTACCTTTTAAACGTGACCTTCCCCCCCCTCAAGACTGCACTAAGTTTAGAGTTTACCCCATCCCACCATTCCCTACACACAGTCAGGCAAACACCTCCCCACCTGCCAAGACTGAGGCACACATGATTTCACCAGATGAACATTAAGCCTTAAAATTGCAAGCCCCTGACTGGAAAGACATTCGCATGGTAACCAACAGTGTTGGAACAATGGGGACCCAGTCGTTGCTTCCCCAATACACAGAAAAAGTGATCAGACCAGTTTTGGTCACTTGACTGACTGACTGTTGGAGGTTTTGAATTTGAACTTCCAACAGAGGATTTGAACTCAGAAAGCCGTGTGCTCCTGGCTGGAACAGAACCTCCTCTCCAGTCCTGCTTGCCTCCATCTCTTTTCCACGGAACTGAATCTTGTGAAAACACGTGAACCTCAAAGAGAGAAAAGTCTCCTACCTGAACAAGGTTTAAGAAGAACACTGGGCCCTGACAAACAGCAAAACTACTTACTATCAAGTGATCTCAAAGCACAGTAAACAAGTGACTCTTCTGATACTGCCTCAAACCCCTTTCTACTATATTTTCCTCTCCTCTTCTCTGTCCCTATCTGCATGTGTGTATCGCATGTGCATGCTAGCGTGGGTGTGTCATATATCTGTAGGTGTGAACCGTATTAGAGTTTAAGTTTTAATAAAATTTCATATTTCTTCTCTAAACCTCAGAAAACCTGTGTGAATTGATTTCTTTGTCTTATAATTGGAAAACTGTGAACAAGGATTCACAAAGGGGGAGCTCAAAACATAGTGTGTTTAAAATTAAACCCTGCTACAATAAAACCAGGTGAAGATAGTAACAGATCCCTAGACACCTTTCTCACCTGGTCATAACACATTACGTTTATTTGACCCCCCTCTCCCCACCTCCAAAGAAAATATTAACTCCTCCCCCCTCCCCACCAGTGTCACGCCGCTTTTCCCTGAACAGGGAATTGAAGGTGCGGGAGTGTCGGACGCCGTACCGAGGATCGCAGCAGGCCCTCAAGATTGCAGGCAAGTCCATTTAAATGTATTCATTTTATTAATTTAAATATTTGAATTTAGGTCCCATTGCCCAGCGGCGGGGGGCCGCCACGGCGCCTAGCTGCTGCTGGGAGGATCAGGCCGGGTCCTCCAGGCGTTTTTAGATTAGATTAGAGATACAGCACTGAAACAGGCCCTTCGGCCCACCGAGTCTGTGCCGACCATCAACCACCCATTTATACTAATCCTACACTAATCCCATATTCCTACCAAACATCCCCACCTGTCCCTATATTTCCCTACCACCTACCTATACTAGTGAAATTTATAATGGCCAATTTACCTATCAACCTGCAAGTCTTTTGGCTTGTGGGAGGAAACCGGAGCACCCGGAGAAAACCCACGCAGACACAGGGAGAACTTGCAAACTCCACACAGGCAGTACCCAGAATCGAACCCGGGTCCCTGGAGCTGTGAGGCTGCAGTGCTAACCATTGCGCCACTGTGCCGCCCTAGGTCCGCGTTGAGGTCCGTGGTGGGCCTCTTTCGGACCCATCTTCAGGACCCTCCTGCCACGGAGCCTGACGTCGAGGGCTTGGTAAACTCCAGCCCAAGATGTAGGGCTGAATTTTAAGGGACCATTGGGGACAGGAACGGAGGCGACGGGGGGCATAAAATCAGGATGGAAGACATCTTGACGTCGCTTGCACACTTTACTGCCGGAGGCCAACACGGAGCGCGCACTTTGCATTTCCATGCAGCGGGAAGGCAATTAAGGTAACTGAGTCCAATGGAGAACAATTTTATTCATTGGGTCTGATTTAACACATGGCACACCATGGGGGCTTCAGAGCCTTGCCTGGTTAAAGGCAACAAGGAGGTGGGAGTTCAGTGCTGGCTTCACTGGGAAGCCATTGGGTGAGGCACTGTCGCTTGGCAGGAGGGTGGAGGAGGGAGAGCACTGGGAATCACTGACAGAAGTGGGGTCAAAAATGCCAGCGCCGCAGGGAGCATATCAGGGCAGTGTCACCTCATTAGAGGTGACAAGTAAGGGAAAGGCTGGGGTGGGGGGGGTGGGGTTGCATTTGCAGTGAAGGCCTTGCACTCAGGGAAAGGCAACCTCTCATATAGGCCTCATTAAAGCAAAATACAAAGAGACGCAGAGTTAACGTTTCAGGTCGGTGACCTTTCATCAGAACTGGCAAAGGTTAGAAAAGAATTAGGTTTTAAGTAAGTGAGGGGGGTGGGGGGATTGTGGGCAAGAGAACAAAAGGGAAGGTGTTTGATAGGGCAGATCGCAGGAGAGATTAAATGACAAAGCTGTCCTGGAACAAAGGCAAAGAGTGTGTTAATGCTTGTGACGAAAGACAAAGCATTAATCCAGAGAGAGTATAATGAGCAGTTCTGTCTACATGAACAACAGGCACAGATGCTGCCTGACCCGCTGATTATTTCCAACACATTCTATTTTTATTATGGGCCTTATTCACCTTGGCTTTGGGGCCCTCGTTAAGGAGGAGGAGGAGCAGCACAGAGGGAGCGAGGTCCAGGCACAGACATGGAACTTGCGACCCATAGGAGGGCCAGCTTCCTGGTCGGGATACTGGAGAAGGATGCAGAGGGGCATGACAACAACCTCCAGTGTGCAGAAGAAGCTACCCTCCAGAGAATGTCTACCAGCTGAGGCTAAACTACCTGCAGATATCCGCGTGACAGTGTCTCCGAAGACTCAGCCATTCCAGGGAGTTCCTCACTGATCTATGTGCCATGATGCAAGATGAGCTGACTCCATCAGACTTGGCGAACACCCAAGCCAGGGTCACTGAAGGTTACCATGGCACTGAACTTCTACATCACTGGATCATTCAAGGGATCAACTGGAGATATGTTTTGGATCTCGCAGTCAGTGGTACATCAATGCATCAAGGAGGTCGTCAATGCCCTTTTCATGAGGGCCGGTAATTATGTGCACTTCCGCACCAATCCAAACAGTCAAGCTGAGAGAGATATAGGATTTGAGCCATCGCCGGATTCCCCCAAGTGCAAGGTACCACTGACTGCACACAGGTGGCTATCAAGGCTCCCGCAGACCAGCCAGTGGTCTTCATCAACTGAAAAGACTTCCACTCGCTCAATGTACAATTGGTCTGCAACAACCACAAATGGATCCTGCAGGTGTGTGTGAGGTTCCTGGGAAGCAGCCATGATGCCTACATACAAATGAAGTCCCAGGTGCAAGAGCTTTTCCATCTCCCCTTGCGCCTTCAGGGATGGATACCAGGAGACAAGGGGTACCCACAGAACACATGCCTACTGGCGCCTGTGAGGAACCCATGCACGGATGCAGAGGTACAACACTTGTCACGGGACAACCCGAGCGACCGTTGAGCAGGCCATTGGTTTCCTGAAGATGAGATTAAGGTGCAAAGATCAATCTGGTGGAACCCACACTATGCCCCAGCGAGGGTGTCACATATCATGTAAACGTAACCTCTGCTTCTCTCTCCACAGATGCTGCCAGACTTGCTGAGTATTTCCAGCACTTTCTGTTTTTATTTCAGATTTCCAGCATCCACAGTATTTTGCTTTTATTTTAGTGTCACATATCATGGTGGTCTGGTGTACAATGCACAACCTGACGCTACAGAGCGGGGAGGCACTGACCGGTGAAGATATCACAGAATCCCAGAACTGCTACAGCACAGGAGGTGGCCATTCAGCTCAAAGTGTTTGATCCAGCTCTCCGAATGAGCAATTCACCTAGTACCACAACCCGCCTTTGTCCCGTAACCCTGCACATTCTTTCTTTTCAGATAATAGTCTAATTCCATTTTAAACGCCTTGATTGAACCTGCTTGCACCACACTTTCAGGCAGTGAATTCCAGACTTTCACCACTCGCTGCATGAAAAAGTTTTTCCTCATGTCACTTTTGCTTCTTTTGCCAATGCCTTTAAATCTGTGCCCACTTGTTCTCGATTCTTTCACGAGTGGGAACAGCTTCTCTCTATCTACTCTATCCAGACCCTTTATGATTTTGAATACCTCTATCAAGTCACCTCTTAGCCTTCTCTTCTCGA